>NW_027254639.1:0-231862 GCF_044704955.1 Pristiophorus japonicus | reverse complement strand
TATTTAACTCCTATTAGGGTAACTCCTATATTTTACCCTATGTATTTAAGCTCCTAGTATTTTAACTCCGATTATTTTAACCCTATTAGTTGTGAACTCCGAGTAGTTGAACTCCTATTATTGTAACTCCTAGTTTGTAACGCCTAGAGTTTAACGCCTATTATTTTAACTCCTAGTATTGAACTCCTATGATTTTAACTCCTATTATTTGAACTCCTATTATTTTAACGCCGATGATTTTAACTCCTATGATTGTAACTCCTATTATTTTAACTCCTATTATGTACTCCAACTCCTATGATTTTAACTCCTAGTATGTGAACTCCTATGATTTTAACGCCTATTATGTTGAACTCCTATTATTTTAACTCCTATTATGTCTTTTAACGCCTTATGGAAACTCCTATTAGTGGAACTCCTATGATGTTAACTCCTATATTTTAACGCCTATTATTTGAACTCCTATTGATTTTAACTCCTATTAGGTTTTAACTCCATATGTCGTCACGCGAGTATTTGAACTCCGATTATTTTAACTCCTAGTTAGTTTAACGTCCTGATTATTTTAACTCCTATTATTTTAACTCCTATTTATGTAACTCCTAGTTATCCAGCCACCACACACACACATCACACACACCCCCCCCCCCCCGCGGCGGGCTTCCCCTCGCGCGCACCCTGCACCCCCCACCCCCCCCCCCAACACCCCCCCCCACCCCCACTCACACCCACCCCCCCGACCACCCCCCACTTCACCCCCCACTTCTAACCCCCACCACTTCTACCCCACCCCTTCTACTCCACCACTTACCCACCCTTCTAACCCCACCACTTCTAACCCCACCACTCTAACCCCACCACTTCTAACCCCCCACTTCTAACCCCACCACTTCTAACCCCACCACTTCTAACCCCACCACTTCTACCCCACCACTTCTAACCCCCACCACTTCTAACCCCACCACTTCTAACCCCACCACTTCTAACCCCACCACTTCTAACCCCACCACTTCTAACCCCACCACTTCTAACCCCACCACTTCTAACCCCACCACTTCTAACCCCACCACTTCTAACCCCACCACTTCTAACCCCACCACTTCTAACCCCACCACTTCTAACCCCACCACTTCTAACCCCACCACTTCTAACCCCACCACTTCTAACCCCACCACTTCTAACCCCCACCACTTCTAACCCCACCACTTCTAACCCCACCACTTCTAACCCCACCACTTCTAACCCCACCACTTCTAACCCCACCACTTCTAACCCCACCACTTCTAACCCCACCACTTCTAACCCCACCACTTCTAACCCCACCACTTCTAACCCCACCACTTCTAACCCCACCACTTCTAACCCCACCACTTCTAACCCCACCACTTCTAACCCCACCACTTCTAACCCCACCACTTCTAACCCCACCACTTCTAACCCCACCACTTCTAACCCCACCACTTCTAACCCCACCACTTCTAACCCCACCACTTCTAACCCACCACTTCTACCACCCTTCTAACCCCACCACTTCTAACCCCACCACTTCTAACCCCACCACTTCTAACCCCACCACTTCTAACCCCACCACTTCTAACCCCACCACTTCTAACCCCACCACTTCTAACCCCACCACTTCTAACCCCACCACTTCTAACCCCACCACTTCTAACCCCACCACTTCTAACCCCACCACTTCTAACCCCACCACTTCTAACCCCACCACTTCTAACCCCACCACTTCTAACCCCACCACTTCTAACCCCACCACTTCTAACCCCACCACTTCTAACCCCACCACTTCTAACCCCACCACTTCTAACCCCACCACTTCTAACCCCACCACTTCTAACCCCACCACTTCTAACCCCACCACTTCTAACCCCACCACTTCTAACCCCACCACTTCTAACCCCACCACTTCTAACCCCACCACTTCTAACCCCACCACTTCTAACCCCACCACTTCTAACCCCACCACTTCTAACCCCACCACTTCTAACCCCACCACTTCTAACCCCACCACTTCTAACCCCACCACTTCTAACCCCACCACTTCTAACCCCACCACTTCTAACCCCACCACTTCTAACCCCACCACTTCTAACCCCACCACTTCTAACCCCACCACTTCTAACCCCACCACTTCTAACCCCACCACTTCTAACCCCACCACTTCTAACCCCACCACTTCTAACCCCACCACTTCTAACCCCACCACTTCTAACCCCACCACTTCTAACCCCACCACTTCTAACCCCACCACTTCTAACCCCACCACTTCTAACCCCACCACTTCTAACCCCACCACTTCTAACCCCACCACTTCTAACCCCACCACTTCTAACCCCACCACTTCTAACCCCACCACTTCTAACCCCACCACTTCTAACCCCACCACTTCTAACCCCACCACTTCTAACCCCACCACTTCTAACCCCACCACTTCTAACCCCACCACTTCTAACCCCACCACTTCTAACCCCACCACTTCTAACCCCACCACTTCTAACCCCACCACTTCTAACCCCACCACTTCTAACCCCACCACTTCTAACCCCACCACTTCTAACCCCACCACTTCTAACCCCACCACTTCTAACCCCACCACTTCTAACCCCACCACTTCTAACCCCACCACTTCTAACCCCACCACTTCTAACCCCACCACTTCTAACCCCACCACTTCTAACCCCACCACTTCTAACCCCACCACTTCTAACCCCACCACTTCTAACCCCACCACTTCTAACCCCACCACTTCTAACCCCACCACTTCTAACCCCACCACTTCTAACCCCACCACTTCTAACCCCACCACTTCTAACCCCACCACTTCTAACCCCACCACTTCTAACCCCACCACTTCTAACCCCACCACTTCTAACCCCACCACTTCTAACCCCACCACTTCTAACCCCACCACTTCTAACCCCACCACTTCTAACCCCACCACTTCTAACCCCACCACTTCTAACCCCACCACTTCTAACCCCACCACTTCTAACCCCACCACTTCTAACCCCACCACTTCTAACCCCACCACTTCTAACCCCACCACTTCTAACCCCACCACTTCTAACCCCACCACTTCTAACCCCACCACTTCTAACCCCACCACTTCTAACCCCACCACTTCTAACCCCACCACTTCTAACCCCACCACTTCTAACCCCACCACTTCTAACCCCACCACTTCTAACCCCACCACTTCTAACCCCACCACTTCTAACCCCACCACTTCTAACCCCACCACTTCTAACCCCACCACTTCTAACCCCACCACTTCTAACCCCACCACTTCTAACCCCACCACTTCTAACCCCACCACTTCTAACCCCA
This sequence comes from Pristiophorus japonicus, assembly GCF_044704955.1. Classification (NCBI taxonomy): domain Eukaryota; kingdom Metazoa; phylum Chordata; class Chondrichthyes; family Pristiophoridae; genus Pristiophorus; species Pristiophorus japonicus. The sequence goes on along the minus strand of NW_027254639.1, from coordinate 228,520 downwards.
CCACTTCTAACCCCACCACTTCTAACCCCACCACTTCTAACCCCACCACTTCTAACCCCACCACTTCTAACCCCACCACTTCTAACCCCACCACTTCTAACCCCACCACTTCTAACCCCACCACTTCTAACCCCACCACTTCTAACCCCACCACTTCTAACCCCACCACTTCTAACCCCACCACTTCTAACCCCACCACTTCTAACCCCACCACTTCTAACCCCACCACTTCTAACCCCACCACTTCTAACCCCACCACTTCTAACCCCACCACTTCTAACCCCACCACTTCTAACCCCACCACTTCTAACCCCACCACTTCTAACCCCACCACTTCTAACCCCACCACTTCTAACCCCACCACTTCTAACCCCACCACTTCTAACCCCACGTTTAGTTTTAGGGGAAGGTACATTCTAAGCTCTTGAATTTCCAATTAGGCTTACTTTGACTTCTCATGTCAGCCTACCTGCCCTTATGAGGAGAAACCTCTTCACCGAGAGTGGTGAACCAGTGCAATTCTCTTCCACAGAAAGTAGTTGAGGCCAATTCACTAATTATATTCAAAGAGTTAGATATAGTCCTTGCTACTCAGGGGATCAAGGGCTATGGCAAGAAAGCAGCAATGGTGTACTGAGGTTGCATGTTCAGCCATGAACTGATTGAATGGTGGTGCAGGCTCGAAGGGCCGAATGGCCTACTCCTGCACCTCTTCGTTTCTAAAAGAAACTGGACCTAAAATTTAACTATGATCTGCCTACATCGGTTTACCTTCGGCTTCGGCTTTCATGCAAGGGCCTGTTAGTGTCTCCAGATTGAGATTTAAGTTATTATATTTTAAAGAGTCTATTTCAGTTCAAGTTCAGCTATAATTTGCGTCAGGGTCTGTAGGTTTTTGTTAGAATTTAGGGTTAGGTCAGCACTGCATTTTGACTAATGGGAGTCATGCGCACCACACTCCTTTCCCACCCAATGGATGTTTGGGGTCTATGGTACGTGGTGACTGGCCGTTTTCATCCATTCAAGCCACTAGTCCTCATTTCATGCCCCTCATTTATGTAATAACCTTGAGAATCCACATCTGCAACATCCACTAGTTCCCCTTTATCTACCTGCTCGCTACACTCAACTTAACACTCCCACCCTTACATTGTTTCATACAATTACCTGACTCTGCCCCACAACTCGAGACTACTCAGGACCAGGTTTAGTTCATTGCATTGCTGTGACCTCCCAATGTTATGGGCCAACCTGACATTCAATTCCTATAACATTTCAAAAACGTCAGTCAGCAACCTGTCCTGAGTCACTTCCTTAGTTTGTTGGTCAGTTAAAATTGGAACCACTTTTGTCAACTTGTCCACGAAAACCAAATATTTATCCCTTGTGGTGGGCAGTTCTGAAAAGCCACCTGTAACACTGCCACAATTGACATGTTTGTCCCACAGGAGCGTTGTGGGGGTTAGGATTGAGCCATACCAGTTATCACCTGCATCTGCCCTCAAACAGGCCCACCATCTCATCTACTTCCTTCCAAGTGGTTTCTGGTCTGGAATGCCCTGCCTGTTGCAAATTCCACCCTTTCTTCCAGATGGTCTCCAACTTAATCTATTGTGATTCTGCTCACGAGCCCAAGGGATTTCTCAAAATCTTAACATTCCTTCTGCCGCATGGGTCTCATTCACTTAAAGTTAATGAATGCTCATTTAATATCCAATATCTTAAAATTTAATGCTGCAATTTGTGAATTAAGATAATCACAGAAAGAAAACTTGTCAGTGGGATGGATTAAATTCTTTAGGGGGGTAAAAGGCAGAGCAAAACATGGTCATTAAGTCACCACAATTTTAAATACTTTTCCAAACAAAATACATAGGGTGTTTTCCTTCTCAATGTGAAAGTTCTATGTCTGGAACCAGAGACATTCAACTTTGAAATAACCAGAATTCCACTGTCCACAAAGTAGTGTTTTCATAGGTTAATTAACCTCGAACTCCATTTTAATTTTCAAAGGATACCAAACACTTCTGTAAATAAATTGACAGTACTTTGTTTCGAATTAAATTCATAGCATGTAACTTAAAGGGTAAAGCTTATCTTCTGCACAATAGGTCTTGTGCATTTCATTACTCCATAAAATCACAAAAAATCAAACTGTAGCCAAGTTTCAAACTCAATGTCATTCAATTATAGCTGCGCAATCATGAAACTTCCCACATCACTTCACCACAAAGGGTTTAAAAACAAAATGTCCACAAAGGTGGGTGCAGCTAAAGCAAATATTTATTTTCAAACAGGCTTTCAAACAGATTCTTCAACTCAAACTTTAACTGGGAAAGCTTCCACACAAACTGGAACGTTTTCAACATCCTTTAAGTTTACACAGGAATTTGGGCTGGGCGAATTCCCTTCCTACATGGTTTCCTTCTGATTCTCCCCATGCACTGTATGAAGCTTTCCTTGACATGCCTCATCCACATGGCCACATATCAAAGCAATTCCTTACAAGTCAGGTTGCTAGGGCGAAATCCTTTTGGCAGTGGAACCTCAGTCTCCCCACAGTTCTGTGGGTGCACTGTCTCCAGTTAAAATAATCCCAGGGATGGGTCACAGGCCAATGAGGGGTGCCTCTCCCTTGCACAATGAGTTTCTCGATTACAGAGCAAGGCAATGGCTTCGTGTTTTTGTTCTGTGGTCTCCTACTTCACACGGATTGAAGGTAACTGCTACCTGGATGGATATCCTGCATCAACAATTTGAAGGACTAATACGGTAACAAAGTTCAGATTTAAAAGAAAGATTCCCCACTAGAAATCAGATTGTATGTTTCATTGTTTACAACTGTTGGTTGACTGACGCTAAATGTACATTTCATATCGTTTCTTTAAATCTATTTGAATATATAGAGTCTTCTGTATCAATAACTCACGAACCTCATCTCAAGTACATGCTTGGTGGACGTACATTACATGATTAGACCCTGGACCCTTACAATATTCAAGACAATTGCAATCAGGCTACAACTTACAAAAGTGATATCTGAATGATGGTAACATTCTCGGGTTGTTTCGAGAGAGATAGTCCTGACTTTTAGATCCAGTTAGAGTCTTTAGAATTCGGCTACCCTCAACTGGGATAGACTCAAATGGGCTAAGGTTGTAATGACCGTCACCAGGGAAAGGGGAGGAGGGGTGCCTCACAGGGGAGGGATGCGAGTTAGGTTAGGGATTTGTTGAGCACTGCACACCAGCTCCATGACAGATTCGAGTAAGACCGTTTCCTTCCTCCGCCCCCAGCAGGGGCAACCTGTTCTCCGGGCCATGGATTCCAATGTCTGTAGCAACATGAGACTACAAACCAGAATCCCGGACACTAGACAGGATTAAAGACTGTAGATTACTGCCATCACCGTGGATGGATAAACCGCCATCCAATCCAATCGCAACTAGGCATCTGGTCTCGTCACGGAATTCCAGAAGACAGGCCGCAAAAAAACTGCCAATAATCTACAAGGATAAATCGTTATCCAGGCCATTTGGAACCCAACACTTGTAGCAATGCGACGGACAGCACAGTAACGCCTCTACGGGATTTTCAAGAATCCGTAAAGGCCACTTGATCGACTCACGCTACCCGAAGCTTACTGCAACCTTTCAATCGCCTTAACCAACATTTAATTTCAATGAGCCCTAACTGGCCTACCACCAGTTCAACTTAACTCACCCTTCGCCACAGTCAGGCACCGAACAGACGAGACCAAAGTCGAAAGTGCTGCAAGCCAAGGCCACGCAAGGTCCACGAACAGTGAACACCTGAACGAAAACAAGCGCCCCAGGCCCGTCCCCCTCAAGTCGACCGAAACGCCCTGCTAGCAAACCTGATTCGGTTTTTAAGAAAGGCTAAATATACCACTGCATTAACTAACCCACAAATAAACTATTTGAGGCCAAAATCGGTAAGGAATAGATTTAGGAACGGAATAGGCCCGACGCGTTTCACTCCTGCTAGGGCTCATCAGGGACCAAAAAAGGTAAGAGTTATAGGGAGAAGGTGGTTTAGGAAGGATTAGGTTTTAGGAAAGATTAAGAAAACCCTAAGAGCAAAAGAAACAGCACTCCTACCCAACAGACTGTTCGAACATTACCTCCTTCTGCCTTCGGAAGTAATCTGAGCAAACAGGTCAGAGCTCCGTATTTAAGCTCAATAAGCTCCTCCCATATGATCAAATGACCTGATCACCCATTACAAAAGTAACCCTATACATTACACAATACCTATAAAACGGGCCTGAATTTTATAAATGTATTGGTTTGTTCACCCATGGAAGCAGAACTGTAAACTATATGGTGACCAAGGGACCATTTATATTTTCGGCCTAGTGTCGACTGCATGAGAATGGCGACAAATATATGCCCACCACTCCCAGATGACGGCGGCACCTGCCTATATCACCCACTGCAGGAAGACCGGAATCCAATTATCCACTGAACATAATTCAGCTATTTCAAATTATAACCACAATTTCACGAACCGGTATTAATTGGTAAAGGAGTGATGACAAATCCATGACTACATCACTTACCATCTGAAGACCGTACAGTTTAAACTCAGCTCCTTTAAACTACCAATTTGGACGACTCTTGCTTTCCAAGGTTGATCTAAACTCCCCCTATACAATCCTTTGCTCAGGTTTGGTGGTTTAATCTGGACTTCTGCCTAAGTGAGCCTGTTAACTTGCAGGGTTAGGTATTTGTTGCACTGCACACCAGGTCCACGACCACAGATGCAATAAAGACCGCTCTTTATCTGACACGGATAAACCGTTCTCCGGGACATTTGGATCCTGATAGCAACATGCCACGTCATTCACCCGCCGGAATCCCGTGACACTAGACAGGATAAAGACTGCAGATTACTGCCATCACCCTAGACAGATAAACCGCATCCCAGGCCATTCGGAACCCGACATTTTTCTGGAAATCCGTGACACCAGACCAGATGAAGACAGCAAAAAACTGCCAATAACTTAAACGGACAAACCGATATCCAGACCATTTGGAACCCGACACTTGCAGCAATGCGATGGTCAGCGGGGTAACGCCCCTACGGGATTTTGACGAATCCCCAACTGACGCTTCATCGCCTCACGTTGCCCGAAGCTTACTACAGGCTTTCAATTGCCTCAACCAAACTTTTATTTCTATGAGCCCTAACTGACCTACCATCACTTCAACAACTCACCCACCCCGCCATAGGCAGGCACCGAAGTTGAGGACTGCAAGCCAAGGCCACGCAAGGTCCACGAACAGTGGCATCTGAACGAAAACAACAAACGCCCCAGGACCAGCCCTGTCTCAAGCCGATCTAAACGATATGGCCTACGGTTAAAGGGACCAAGGAGTATGGAGAGAAAGCAGGAAAGTGGTACTGAAGTGAATGATCAGCCATGATCTTATTAAATGGTGGTGCAGGCTCGAACGGCCGAATGGCCTACTCCTGCACTTATTTTCTATGTTTCTATGTCCTGTGGCCATCTTCTAGCAAACTTTAGATTAGTTTTTTTTTTAATGCTAAAAATACTAAACTAACCCTCTGCATTTAGGGTTAGGGTGGGAAGGGATTGATTTACAGAAATAGGCTCGACACATTTTGCTCCTTCTAGGGATTATCAGGGGGCAAAAAGAGGGAAGGGTTTCAGGGAGGATGAGGTTTTAGGAAGGATTGAAAAAAGTCTGAGAAAACCCAGCACTCCTACCCAACTGAGACTGCCTCCAGAAGTAATCTGAGCAAACAAGTCCCAGAGCTCTATTTAACCTCCAAGCTCCTCCCATATAATCAGGTAACCTGACCACCCATTATAAAATTCACCCTATGCACTTCAATACATAAGGCTAACGGAATAAACTATTGGTTTATTCACCATGGAAACACTAATGTCCAACAGACACTGCAAAGACAAACATTCCTTTTCTGCAACCATATTGAAAGAGTACTTTAAGATTCGACATTTCTAATTGAATTCATACCAACTATGTATAATCTATATTAATGACTTGGATGAAGGGACAACATTTACTGGTGATACAAAGATGTGAGGAAATGAAAGGTGTGAGGACACAAAATTGGCAAAAGGACAGACAATTTGGGCAAAAATTTGGCAGATGGAGTATAATGTTGGAAAGAGAGAGGCCATGCACTGCAGCCGATCATGTTATTTAAATGGAGATTGAAAAGTGCTGCAGTACAGCAGGACCTGTGGGTACTTTTGCATGAAAAGTTTAGTATGCAGGTACAGCAAGTGATCAAGAAGGCCAATGTAATCTTGGTCTTTATCACAAAGGGGGATGAAGTATTAAAGCAGGGCAGTCTTGATACAATTATGCAGGGTATAGATGAGACCACACCTGGAATACTGCATACAGTTCTGGTTTCCATACTTAAGGTTATACTTGCTTTGGAGGCAGTTTGAAGTTCATTAGGTTTGTTCTGGAGATGAGGGGGTTGACTTGAGGAAACGTTGAGCCTCTACTCATTGGAATTCACTTCACTTGTTAGCATTTGTTAAAGTTGAACAAAAAGGGCTCTTGGCAGACAAGGGTTATCAGGATATTAGGATTTAGTCAGTCAATTTGTAGGTTCTGCCATCTTAAAAGTAGAAAACAGTGCATTCTTAGTGGAGGACATCTTCTCACAGTGGAGGGGTGTATAACAGGAACATTGGAGCGAAGGAGAGAAAGGAGGAAAAAGGCAGGAGGAGAGAGAGAAAGTAGAAATTGGAAGGCAAAGAGACAAATAAAAAAAGGAGAGAGGAGATAGGAGAGAAAGGTCAGATGAAACATAATAGGGATTGAAATGAGAAATGGAGAAAGGAACTAAAGGAGAAATAAACACGATAGAGGAATAGGAGCCAGAGAAAAGAGGGAGGAGAGAGAAATACAAGAGTGAACTGGAAAAGGAAAAAAGGAACAGCACAAGATCAAAAAAGGTAGAAAGAGATCAGTGCAAGAGAATAGCAGCAAGACAGGAGAAATGCAAGAGAAAATGAGACAAACTGGAGGTGATACTAACCACACCACATGGTCAGTGCTCCCTCATCTCTACCTTCTTGCAGACCCTTGACCAACAGATTGGGAAACTTTCTCCCACACCTGGGCACTTGACCTGGAATAGAGGGGGAGAATGGGATAAAAGCATGACCCTCAGTCACACACTGTTACACACACAGCAAAGCACTAAACATTTGAAAATAGTTACATTTTCTGGACAGAAACAAACTTTAAAGACCAAACCAAAAACAGATACAGTTACATTACCAGGACAGAGACTTGCATTTAAACACAGGAGACACCATCACCAAACTGTTCACAACATGACACTGAAAACTAGCTCCACAGGCCCTTAAATAGGCCAGCCCTCAAAATGCCTCAAACTACCAAATTGCTGGTTTCTCCACCCAGGAGAGAGAGTGTCCAAGGTGAATTTAGTAATCAGGGAGGGTGACCTGCTCCCTTGTGCAGTATCCCAAATGGTTCCTTCCTATGTCTGCTCTCCCAACCCCAGGCCCCTGAGTGTAGACAAGCAGAGACTGGACTGATGGACCTTGGGCATCCTCACTCAAGTACATTATTTCCCCCCCCCCCAGTGGGTCTCACTACAGAAATCTAGTTTGATGGTTCCCCCTACTTGCAACTTTTTTTTGACTCTATATAACCAATCTTCCTACCCTTTCCCCAGCTGATCCTATAGTGTGCAGTGTCTGTCATGTAGCTGAGGATTGGACAGTGTGCTTCTCAGTCTCTGGGGTTTCATGAGGACTCTGCTATAACTGATCAGCTTTACAACATGCCATCATTACAAGGGGCGCTTCTGATTCTTGTTAAAGACAACCTGTGTCACTGTGCAATACACTTTACTCACTGCCTCGTCCCTTCCGGATATAAAAAGGGGTCGGAGGGTCTAGTAAGGAGGAGGAACTGAGGGAAATCCTTATTAGTCGGGAAATTGTGTTGGGGAAATTGATGGGATTGAAGGCCGATAAATCCCCAGGGCCTGATGGACTGCATCCCAGAGTACTTAAGGAGGTGGCCTTGGAAATAGTGGATACATTGACAGTCATTTTCCAACATTCCATTGACTCTGGATCAGTTCCTATGGAGTGGAGGGTAGCCAATGTAACCCCACTTTTTAAAAAAGGAGGGAGAGAAAAAAAACAGGGAATTACAGTCCGGTCAGCCTGACATCGGTAGTGGGTAAAATGATGGAATCAATTATTAAGGATGTCATCGCAGTGCATTTGGAAAGAGGTAATATGATAGGTCCAAGTCAGCATGGATTTGTGAAAGGGAAATCATGCTTGACAAATCTTATGGAATTTTTTGAGGATGTTTCCAGTAGAGTGGACAAGGGAGAACCAGTCGATGTGGTATATTTGGACTTTCAGAAGGCTTTCGACAAGGTCCCACACAAGAGATTAATGTGCAAAGTTAAAGCACATGGGATTGGGGGTAGTGTGCTGACAGATTGAGAACTGGTTGTCAGACAGGAAGCAAAGAGTAGGAGTAAATGGGGACTTTTCAGAATGGCAGGCAGTGACTAGTGGAGTACCGCAAGGTTCTGTGCTGGGGCCCCAGCTGTTTACACTGTACATTAATGATTTAGATGAGGGGATTAAATGTAGTATCTCCAAATTTGCAGATGACACTAAGTTGGGTGGCAGTGTGAGCTGCAAGGAGGATTCTATGAGGCTGCAGAGCGACTTGGATAGGTTAGGTGAGTGGGCAAATGCATGGCAGATGAAGTATAATGTGGATAAATGTGAGGTTATCCACTTTGGTGGTAAAAAGAGAGACAGACTATTATCTGAATGGTGACAGATTAGGAAAAGGAGAGGTGCAACGAGACCTGTGTGTCATGGTACATCAGTCATTGAAGGTTGGCATGCAGGTACAGCAGGTGGTTAAGAAAGCAAATGGCATGTTGGCCTTCATAGCGAGGGGATTTGAGTACAAGGGCAGGGAGGTGTTGCTACAATTGTACAGGGCCTTGGTGAGGCCACACCTGGAGTATTGTGTACAGTTTTGGTCTCCTAACCTGAGGAAGGACATTCTTGCTATTGAGGGAGTGCAGCGAAGGTTCACCAGACTGATTCCCAGGATGGCAGGACTGACCTATCAAGAAAGACTGGATCAACTGGGCTTGTATTCACTAGAGTTCAGATGAATGAGAGGGGACCTCATAGAAACATTTAAAATTCTGACGGGGTTAGACAGGTTAGATGCAGGAAGAATGTTCCCAATGTTGGGGAAGTCCAGAACCAGGGGACACAGTCTAAGGATAAGGGGGAAGCCATTTAGGACTGAGATGAGGAGGAATTTCTTCACCCAGAGTGGTGAATCTGTGGAATTCTCTACCACAGAAAGTTGTTGAGGCCAATTCACTAAATATATTCAAAAAGGAGTTAGATGAAGTCCTTACTACTAGGGGAATCAAGGGGTATGGTGAGAAAGCAGAAATGGGGTACTGAAGTTGCATGTTCAGCCATGAACTCATTGAATGGCAGTGCAGGCTAGAAGGGCCGAATGGCCTACTCCTGCACCTATTTTCTATGTTTCTATATCAAAGCTCAGTTACACCCATCAGTCTCCCCCTGCTGGTGTTGCCATATATTCTAGTAAAAAAAGTCTTCCTTTTCTCCTCAGTGAAAGTCTCATGTCTGGAACCAAGAGGCATTTACATTTTGAAATAACCAGAATTTCACCATGGCCAATGAAAGTCAGTTTATCAGTTAATTAACTTCAATTTAAGGTACACCACAAAGAAACATTCCCTTTCTGCAATGAAATTGAAAAGACAGTGCTGTTTTAAAGATTCACATTTTCTAACAAAATTCAAAGCAGCTAACAGCAAGGCTAAAGGTCATCTTTTGCAGAAAAGTCCTCTGCACATTTCATACCTAAATCAAAATAAAACTGCACCTGCATTTCTAAAAATGCCATTCAACTCTAGGTACACAATCAAAACTTCCCATCCACAAGACCACTACAAAGGGTTAAATATATTCAGGTCTCTGTCCAAAAAGGTGATCAGAGATTAAAAACAAACAATACATTTTGACAAGAAAATTATTTAACTGCCCAAACTTTCACAATCAGGAAAGCCTCCATACTTTCAAAAATTGAAATGATTAAACATCCTTTAAGTTTACTAGTATTCAGGCTGGACCCAGTGCCTTCATGTCTGGGTTTCCCTGTGATTTCCCCCCATGAACTATGAACCTTTCCTTGAGATGCATCTGCTTTCATACACATGGTCACATATCCAAGCAACTCCTCATGAGAGGCACTAGGCTGAGGTCCTATTGACTCTGGAACCTCAGCCTTCCATTTCTTAAGCTTCTTAGTCACTAATAAAGTTGCCCTCATTCCACAGTAAAACCAAGCCCATCCTTCTTCCCCTTGTATTTGGACCCTCCCTGCTGCTGCAGCACCTTTCATCTCACACATTACCTTTAGACATATCCATTATCCCAGTGTTATTTTTGTCCACTTGATGCACCTCAAAATGCAAGGTCATTGCCCTCAAAACCCTGGCTTCTGATTTCCCTTCATCAAAATCTGGCATAGCTACTTGTAAATAGGGCAGACTACTAGCCATCAGGGAACACAGCCAATGGTTACATGTCTGCCCATTTCAATCCTCACCTACAGCCCCACCCATGACATCCTTGTAAGTTGGCCACAGTCAGTCAGTAAAAGCAATGGGTGGCTCAGTGGGGCCCTGCTCTAACTCTACCATGGCTTTACACAGATTAATTTACCCACTCCCATTACTTGAGCAACTCATGCCTTCAACCTATCATATTTTGTCTTTCTTTTGGGTCAAAACAAAGTTTAGAATTAGGGTCAGGTGTAACTTTAGGGTTGAATGGTTAGCTTTAAGATTTAAGAGTCAAGTATGAATTTTAAATTAACTCTTCTCTTACAAATTCTTGGACCTACTAGCCTCATGAAGTCTCAGGCTAAATTCCTATGAGGCTACTTTTTTTCCCCCCTCTACTAAAATACTGGGTCTAATGCCCTCCTAAAATCTCAGGCTGGATTTATGTCACCACGAAATGTTAGAAATTTACCAATTTATAATCTTATGACTCCTACTTCAAAATGTATGGCAAGGACCTTTATTTAATATAATTTTTAAATTATTGTGACCTTAGGATACTATAAAACTCAACTAATTTGTATTTTATTTTTGGGCCTAAGGCCTATCTAAAGCCACAAGTTAAATTTCTACATGCCCCCCAAAAAATGACTAGGATCAGGAGAACAAACAGGAATAGGGAACAGATTTATACTTACTATACAATCCATAGTCTAAATGTTGTTTATAGGCCTTACATTTCACCCTTTATGGGGCTTCATCAGAGATCAGAAAACAGGAAGGGGTGTCCAGAAGGGTCAGGAAAGGTTCAAAGAGCAAAAAATGGTTTAGGGTAACTGAAAACACCACATACATTTATGGAAGGTCTAGAACACCATACCTATCACCAGGACAAATCACACAAACAAACCTAAAATAAAAGAAATAACATATTTAAGTATATTAATCTTTTTAAACTCTATGCACTGCTACCTGACTTTCAGCGTCAGGAAGTAATCTGACCAGAAACACCCCAGAGCTCCCTATTTAAACTCAATTAAGCCCCTCCCATATGGTGAGGTGTCCTAGCTACTTGTTATAATTAACCCTATGCACTACTCTTGAAACCTCACTCATATGATGGCTTTTACTGGCCTTCAACCCAAGCAAGCAAGTAATTGCTAATTAAAAACTTACTGAAGTTTAGTTATCTCAGTGCCAACGGTATTCTGCAGTATGAGTGATGACAAATTCATGCTTACACCACTCAAATTATGACAAATCCATGCCTACATCACCCACTGCCCAAAGCTCGTTATCTAATTATACACTGATCAAAGTTCAATTATTTCAATGCCATCCGGTATTCCACGGTAGTAGACTAATGACAAATCCATGCCTACATTACCCACCATCCAAAGACTGTTTAAAAGTTAATTTCAGAACTACCACTTTGAACTGCTCATGCTTCCTGAGGTTAACTACCCAGCATTTCTTGCCTTCAGCCATTCTATCAATCTATTGTCTACAAGCCATCTATATGCTATACTTTAAACCTGAATCCTCACGGTAAGGTGGCTTTGTTGCCTTCAACAACCTTGTGTCTCTCTAGTCCTTACTATTCCCTCACTCTATTTTACAATCCTATGCTATGCTGGCCTCCTAAACACTAATTTTTAAATTAGTTTATTAGGGTTTAAACATCACTGTTAGAGGGTTTTTAAGAGTCCAATTTAATCACTCTATAGACTATACTTTAAATGTCAATACTCAAAGTTTGGTGGCTTAGTTTGAACTTCTGCCTATGGAAGTGGGTCACTTTCAGGGTTAGGTTTTTTGTCCATTACACACCAGAATTCCATGACACTAGACATAAAAAAGACAGCAAAATGCTGTCTTCACCATACACCATACAAAATCCATTATCCAGGCCATTCAGAACCCGACACTTGCAGTAATGCGATGGACAGTGGGGTAACGCCCCTGCGGAATTTAAAAATTCCTAATTGCCACTTTGATCGGCTCATGCTTCCGGAAGGTTACTTCTCAGACTTTCTTTACCTTCAACACCCTTATGTCTTTCTGGACCTTGCTCCTTCCTCACTCTATATTGCTACGCTATATCAACTACTTTGGCTCTGTCATCCTTGAGCTTTTTGAAGCTGCTTTGCCGCTTTGTGTCATATGTGACTTTCTTTTGTATCAAAACAAAGTTTTATATTGGATTATTAGTGTTAGGGTCTAAAGGTCAGATATGAAGTTAGGATTAGATAGTTAGGTTTAGGATTTAAGAGTCAGGCATGTATTTTAAATTAACTCTGAGGAACCAACAAGAGGGCTGGCCATTCTAGACTGGGTAATGTGTAATGAGAAAGGACTAATTAACAGTCTTGTTGTGCGAGGCCCCTTGGGGAAGAGTGACCATAATATGGTAGAATTCTTTATTAAGATGGCGAGTGACACAGTTAATTCAGAGATTAGGGTCCTGAACTTAAGGAAAGGTAACTTCGATGGTATGAGACATGAATTGGCTAGGATAGACTGGTGAATGATACTTAAAGGGTTGACAGTGGATAGGCAATGGCAAATATTTAAAGATCACATGGATGAACTTCAAAATTTGTACACCCCTGTCTGGAGTAAAAATAAAACGGGAAAGGTGGCTCAACTGTGGCGAACAAGGGAAATTAAGGATAGTTTTAAATCCAAGGAAGAGGCATATAAATTGGCCAGAAAAAGCAGCAAACCTGAGCACTGGCAGAATTTTGTAATGCAGCAGAGAAGGACAAAGGGTTTAATTAGGAGGGGGAAAATAGAGTATGAGAAGAAGCTTGCCGGGAACATAAAAACTGACTGTAAAAGCTTCTATAGATATGTGAAGAGAAAAAGATTAGTGAAAACAAATGTAGGTCCCTTGCAGTGAGATCCAGGTGAATTTATAATGGGGAACATAAGAACATAAGAACATAATAATTAGGAACAGGAGTAGGCCATCTAGCCCCTCGAGCCTGCTCCGCCATTCAACAAGATCATGGCTGATCTGGCCATGCACTCCGCTCCACTTACCCGCCCGGTCCCCATAACCCTTAATTCCCTTATTGGTTAAAAATCTATCTATCTGTGATTTGAATACATTCAATGAGTTAGCCTCAACTGCTTCCTTGAGCAGAGAATTCCACAGATTCACAACCCTCTGGGAGAAGAAATGGCAGACCAGTTAAACAAATACTTTGGGTCTGCCGGAAGTACTAGGGGACCGAGGGTCTAGTGAGAAGGAGGAATTGAAGGACATCCTTAATAGATGGGAAATTGCTTTAGGAAAATTGATGCGCTTGAAGGCTGATAAATCCATAGGGCCTGCTAGTCTGCATCCAAGAGTACTTAAGGAAGTTGCCCTGGAAATAGAGGATGCATTGGTGATCATTTTCCAACAGTTTGTAGATTCTGGATCAGTTCCTATGGACTGGAGGGTAGCTCATGTAACACCACTTTTTAAGAAAGGAGGGAGAGAGAAAATGGTTAATTATAGACTTGTTAGCTTGACATCAGTAGTGGGGAAAATGTTGGAATCAATTATTAAAGATGAAATAGCAGCACATCTGGAAAGCAGTGACGGGATCAGTTCAAAGTCAGCATGGATTTATGAAAGGGAAAATCCTTCTTGACAAATCTTCTCGAATTTTTTGAGGATGTAACTGGGAGAGTGGACTAGGGAGAACCAGTGGATGTGGTGTATTTGGACTTTCAAAAAGCTTTTGACAAGGTCCCACACAAGAGATTGGGGGTAATGTACTGATGTGGATAGAGAAATGGTTGACAGACAGGAAGCAAAGAGTCGGGATAAACGGATCCTTTTCAGAATGACAGGCAGTGACTAGTGGGGTGCCGCAGGGCTCAGTGCTGGGACCCCAGTTCTTTACAATATACATTAATGATTTGGATGAGGAAATTGAGTGTAATATCTAAGTTTGCAGATGATACTAAGTTGGGTGGCGGTGTGAGCTGTGAGGAGGATGCTAAGAGGCTGCAGGATGACTTAGACAGGATAGGTGAGTGGGCAAATGCATGGCAGATGCAGTATAGTGTGGCTAAATGTGAGGTTATCCACTTTGGTAGCAAAAACATGAAGGCAGATTATTATCTGAATTGTGGCAGATTAGGAAAAGGTGAGGTGGAATGAGACCTCGGTATCATGGTACATCAGTTATTGAAAGTTGGCATGCAGGTACAGCAGGCGGTGAAGAAGGCAAATGGTATGTTGGCCTTCAAATCTAGGAGATTTGAGTATAGGAGCAGAGAGGTCTTACTGCAGTTGTACAGGGCCTTAGTGAGGCTTCACCTGGAATATTGTGTACAATTTTGGTCTCCTAATCTGAGGAAGGATGTTCTTCCTATTGAGGGAGTGCAGCGAAGGTTCACCAGACTGATTCCTGGGATGGCAGGACTAACATATGAGGAGAGACTGGATCAACTGGGCCTGTATTAATTGGAGTTTAGAAGGATGAGAGGGGATCTCATAGAAATATATAAAATTCTGACTGGATTGGACAGGTTAGATGCAGGAAGAATGTTCCCGATGTTGGGGAAGTCCAGAACCAGGGGCCATAGTCTAAGGATAAGGGGTAAGCCATTTAGGACTGAGATGAGGAGAAACATCTTCACTCAGAGAGTTGTTAACCTGTGGAATTCCCTACCGCAGAGAGTTGTTGATGCCAGTTCATTGGATATATTCAAGAGGGAGTTAGATATGGCCCTTACGGCTAAAGGGATCAAGGGGTATGGAGAGAAAGCAGGAAAGGGGTACTGAGTTGAATGATCAGCCATGATCTTATTGAATGGTGGTTCAGGCTCACAGGGCTGAATGCCCTACTCCTGCACTTATTTTCTATGTTTCTATAATTAATTTGACTTTCTTTTGGGTCAAAACAAGGTTTTTAAGATCAGGATCTAAAAGGCAGATATCAATTTAGGGTTAGATAGTTAGTTCCAAATTTAAGGATATACTTGCTTTGGAGGCAGTTCAGTGAAGGTTCACAAGGTTGATTCCGTAGATGAGGGGGTTAACTTATGAGGAAATGTTGAATAGGTTGGGCCTCTACTCATTAGAATTCACTTCAATTGTCTTCATTGTTGAAACTCAACAAAAGGGCTCTTGGCCTGCAGGGTATACTGGGATCTTAGGATTTAGTCAATTTGTAGGTTCTGCCATCTCAAAATAAGAAAACGCTGTATTCATACACAGGGAAGGGAGCCTTTCTCTTGCACAGGGGAGGTATGTGAAACAGGAACAGTTGAGGGAAGGAGAGAAAGGACAATGAAAAGAGAGAAAGAAAAAGCAAGGGGAAAAGGGAAAGGAGAAATTGGAGGGCAAAGAAAGAGACAAAGAGAAAAAATAGAATGGAGAGAGGAGATAGCAAAGAGAAAGGTCAGAGGAAAAATGTGTAAAAGAGAGTGAAAGGGAATGAAACAGGATGAAGGAAAAGAGAAAATGAGAGAAAGAGAAACAAAGTGAGAAAGAACAGTGAGATAAATAGGAGCAGAGAGAGTGAGAGGCAAAGAGAAGAGGAAGAGAATAGAGAAATACAAGAGGGAATTAGAAAAGGAAGAAAGGAACAGCACAAGAAAGGATGGAGAGAAACTAAGAGCAAGGAGAGAAGGAGAGAAGCAGTGCAAGGGAAAAACAGCAGCACAGAGAGAGTGAGAAATGCGAGAGAGAGAATGAGGAGAGAAATTATGTGATGCTCACCACCACACATGGTCGGTACTCGCTCATCGCCACCACCTTCTCGCAGACCCTTGCCCACTGCTTGGGAAACTTTCTCCCACACCTGGGCACAGAACCTGGAACAGGGAGAGGGGGAATGCCATAAAAGCATGAGCAACTCACACAAGGAGAGTCTCACACACAGGTTCACATGCACTCAGCACAGCACTGTAAACATTTGAAAATACAGTAACATTTCCTGGACAGAGACCCAAACTTTAAAGACAGAAACAAAAACAGAGATACAGTGACATTACCTGGACAGTGAGACTTGCGTTTAAAGACAGGAGACACTGTCTCCACAATTTGTGTGCAACAGGACTAAGAGACTGAAAACTAGCTCCGCAGGCTGTTAAATAGCTCAGCCCTCAAAATACCTGAACCTACCAGCTTGCTGCTTCCTCCACGCATATGTGGGATAGTCCAAGGTGAATTTAGTAATCGGGGATGGGTGACCTGCGGCCATGTGCTGTACACTAAATGGTTCCTTCCTGTGTCTGATCATCCTCCCCCTGCCCAGGCCCTTGAGTCTCGACAAGCAGATACTGGACTGATGGGCTTTCGGGATCCTCACTCACAGGTACATTAGTTTGCTCCCTCACTGGGTCTCACTGTAGAAATCTAGTTTGATGAGTCCCCACTGATTGCACCATTTTTTCTGGCTCTCTGTTTAACCCCAAGTTTCCTCCCCTTTCCCCAGCTGATCCTGTACAGTGCGCAGTATGTGTGTGTTGTGCAGCTGACCCTGAGGATTATACAGTGTGCTTCCCAACAATTTCTATATCTGGGGTTCATGAGCACACATTGTCTGCTATAACTGGCCAGCCTTACAGCATGCACCGTACAACATGCCATCATTACAATAGGCTTTTCTTAGTGATTCCTGTTAAAGACGACTTGCATGTCTCTGTCTAATACACTTTACTCCCTCTGCTGGTGTTTCCCTCTATCACAGCTCAGTCAGTTACACCTCACTGCCTCCCCCTGCTGGTGTTTCTCTATATCACAGCTCAGTTACAGTCATCACTGCCTTCCCCTGCTGGTGTCTCCCTATATCACATAGAAACAAAGAAACATTGAAACATAGAAAATAGGTGCAGGAGTATGTCATTCGGCCTGTCGAGCCTGCACCATCATTCAATACGATCATTGCTGATCATTCCCTCAGTACCCCTTTCTTGCTTTTTCTCTATACCCCTTGATCACTTTAGCCGTAAGGGCCACATCTAAATCCCTCTTGAATATATCTAATGAACTGGCATCAACAACTCTCTGCAGCAGGGAATTCCACAGGTTAACAACTCTCTGAGTCAAGAAGTTTCTCCTCATCTCAATCCTAAATGGCCTACCCCTTATCCTAAGACTGTGTCCCCTGGTCCTGGACTTTCTCAACATCGGGAACATTCTTCCTGCATCTAACCTGTCCAGTCCCATCAGAATCTAATACGTTTCTATGAGATCCCTTCTCATCCTTCTCAACTCCAGTGTATCAAGGACCAGTTGATCCAGTCTCTCCTCATATGTCAGTCCAGCCTTCCCGGGAATCAATCTGGTGATATATTCAAAAAGGAGTTAGATGTAGTCCTTACTACTAGGGGGATCAAGGGGTATGGCAAGAAAGCAGGAATGGGGTACTTAAGTTGCATGTTCAGCCATTAACTCATTGAATGGCGGTGCAGGCTCGAAGGGCCGAATGGCCTACTCCTGCACCTATTTTCTATGTTTCTATATTTCTATGAACCTTCACTACACTCCCTCAATAGCAAGAACCTCAGATTAGGAGATCAAAACTGAACATAATATTCCAGGTGAGTTCTCACCAAGGCCCTGTACAACTGCAGTGACACCTCCCTGCTCCTATACTCAAATCCCCTAGCTATGAAGGCCAACATACCATTTGCATTCTTCACCGCCTGCTGTATCTGCATGCCAACTTTCAATGATTGATGAACCATGACACCCAGGTCCCATTGTACCTCCCCTTTTCCTAATCTGCTGCCATTCAGATAATATTTTGCCTTCGTGTTTTTGCCTCCCACGTGGATAATCTCACACTTATCCATATTATACTGCATCTGCCATGCATTTGCCCACTCACCTAACCTGTCCTAGTCACCCTGCAGCCTCTTAGTGTACTCCTCATGGCTCAAACTGCCACCCAGTTTAGTGTCATCTGCAAACTTGGAGATAGTACACTCAATTCCTTCATGTAAATCATAGATGTATATTGTAAAGAGCTGGGGTCCCAGCATTGAGCTCTGCGGCACTCCGCTAGTCACTGCCTGCCATTCTGAAAAGGACCCGTTTATCCCGACTCTCTGCTTCCTGTCTGCCAACCAGTTCTCTATCCATGTCAGTACATTACCCCCAATACCATGTGCTTTGATTTTGCACACCAATCTCTTGTGTGGGACCTTGTCAAAAGCCTTTTGAAACTCCAAATACACCACATCCACTGGTTCTCCCTTGTCCACTCTGCTAGTTACATCCTCAAAAAATTCCAGAAGATTCATGAAGCATGATTTCCCTTTCATAATTCCATGCTGACTTGGACCGATCCTGTCACTGCTTTCCAAATGCGCTGCAATTTCATCCTTAGTGATTGATTCCAACATTTTCCCACTACTGATGTCAGGCTAACCGGTCTATAATTACCCGCTTTCTCTCCCCCTCCTTTTTTAAAAAGTGGTGTTACATTAGCTACCCTCCAGTCCATGGGAACTGATCCAGAGTCGATAGACTGTTGGAAAATGATCACCAGTGCATCCACTATTTCTAGGGCCACTTCCTTAAGTAATCTGGGATGCAGACTATTAGACCCCAGGGATTTATCAGCCTCCAATCCCATCAATTTCCCTAACACAATTTCCCATCTAATAAGGATATCCTTCAGTTCCTCCTTCTCACTAGACCCTCGGTCCCCTAATACATCCAGAAGTTTATTTGTGTCTTCCTTCGTGAAGATAGAACCAAAGCATTTGTTCAATTGGTCTGCCATTTCTTTGTTCCCCGTTAGAAATTCACCTGAATCTGACTGCAAGGGACCTACGTTTGTCTTTACTAATCTTTTTCTCTTCACATATTGATAGAAGCTTTTACAGTCAGTTTTTATGTTCCCGGCATGCTTCCTCTCGTACTCTATTTCCCCCCTCTTAATTAAACCCTTAGTCCTCCATTGCTGAATTCTAAATTTCTTCCAGTCCTCAGGTTTGCTGCTTTTTCTGGCCAATTTATATGCCTCTTTCTTGCATTTAACACTATCCTTAATTTCCCTTGGTAGCCACGGTTGAGCCACCATCTGCATTTTATTTTTACTCCAGACAGGGATGTACAATTTTTGAAGTTCATCCATGTGCTCTTCAAATGTTTGCCTTTGCCTATCCACCGTTTAAGTATCATTTGCCAGTCTATTCTAGCCAATTCACGCCTCATACCATCGAAGTTACCGTTCCTTAATTTCAGGACCCTAGTTTCTGAATTAACTGTGTCACTCCCCATCTTAATAAAGAATTCTAGCATATTATGGTCACTCTTTCCCAAGGGGCCTTGCACAACAAGATTGCCAATTAGTCCTTGCTCATTGCACATCACCCAGTCTAGGATGGCCAGCTCTCTAGTTGGTTCCTCGACATATTGGTCTAGAATACCATCTCTAATATACTCCAGGAAATCCTCCTGCACCGCATTGCTACCAGTTTGGTTAGCCCAATCAATATGTAAATTAAAGTCGCCCATGACAACTGCTGTACCTTTAGTGCACCCATCCCTAATTTCTTGTTTGATGCTGTCCCCATCCTCACTACTACTGTTTGGTGGTCTGTACAAAATTCCCACTAGCATTTTTTCCCCTTTGGTATTCCGCAGCTCCACCCATACCGATTCCACTTCATCCAAGTTAATGTTCCTCCTTACTATTAGATTAATTTCCTCTTTAACCAGCAACGCCATCCCGCCTTCTTTTCCTTTCTGTCCATCCTTCCTAAATGTTGAATACGCCTGGATGTTGAGTTTCCAGCCTTGGTCACCCTGGAGCCATGTCTCCGTGATGCCAATTACATCATATCCATTAACTGCTATCTGCACAGTTAATTCATCCACCTTATTCCAAATACTCCTCGCATTGAGGCACAGAGCCTTCAGGCTTGACTTTTTAACACACTTTGCCCCTTTAGAATTTGGCTGTAAAGTCGCTCTTTTTGTTTATTGCCTTGTGTTTCTCTGCCCTCCACTTTTACTATTCTCCTTTCTATCTTTTTCTTCTGCCTCCATTTTATGTTCCTCTGATTCCCTGCATAGGTTCCCATCCTCCTGCCATATTAGTTTAACTCTTCCCCAACAGCACGAGCAAACACTCCCCCGAGGACATTGGTTCCGGTCCTGCCCAGGTGCAGACCGTCCGGTTTGTACTGGTCTGTCGAAATCTCGACCTCAGAAAAGAATGACTCCGACACTTACAGCTCCGATGGAAGTTTCCCTTTTAATTTACTTGCTCGCAAGGGGTAGGTTTCACTCAGTCAAGGGCTAAATGAACACCTCCGCAATGGTACAGCTTCACAAGATATTTATACAGTAAAACCCAAGTTCTGGCCTCTCCCTGTGTATTGCTCTGTCTCACAGTCAGTGAATACAGATAAAGAGTTAATTACTATATCCTGGTCCTGACAGGGTGTCGAGATATTTCCTTTTGTCAGGGTTATCAGAAAGCCAAACGGCCATTACTCCATGAGTCATAGGTAATGGGCTATCACCTGTCTTGTATTGTGTCAGGATTATCCAATTTCCTGGTCAGTTTACCTGTTTGCTTCAAATGGATGAGGTCCCGGAAAGAGATAATGGCTAGAAGATAAGGGTGGGGTGACATGGAACTCCTGTAGTGTAGACAATAGGAGAGCACCATGGGGGGGGGGGGGGTTACTTGTCTCAGCATGACTTGTCTCCTAGCTGTCTGATGGCCATCAGCCATCTAACAGCAGGTTTAGCTGTTTATGCAAACTGGCTGCTAAAATGCAGAAAGTTCTGGAAGGGCCAGGACTCCATTTTAATCAAAAGGCACACAAATACCGTATGGTATCAGCTTAGATAAAAATACATTTCCACATTCCCCCATTTTGTCCTTCACAAGGACAACTCAATCCATTCTGATCTTGTACAGTCTCTCCATTTCCATTTCTACACAAGAGCCTTCAGCAGTTGTTGCTACCATAACTCTAGCCGTGGTCTCGGTAGGTAACATAGTTTCTCCCACCCTGGCACAGCAACACTTAATGACGACAAATAATAGATACAGGGCGAAGACTATCAGCAGGAATATGATCAAACCCTGTACCACAGATTTCCCCAGGGCTCCCAACCATCCTGATGCCCAATCCCACAAGGTGATACCGTCCTGGCCAACTGTCTGTTTATACTCTATTACCTTTTTCCTGATGTTTTCAGCTAGACTGCCGATATCTTCTGATTTATCTGGGATATATGTACAGCATTCTTCACCTATTAATGCGCATGTCCCTCCCTCCTTGGCTAGGAGATAATCTAAGGCCATACGATTTTGGAGAGCCACTGTTCGAATAGCTACCATTTCGTCATTTATCCCTTCAAAGGCTTGGGAAGTTGCGTTGGCTACTGATTCTACTAAGTTAGCCAGTTCCCGTAACTGCCATTCGGTCGATGCTATTCCATAGGGTGGCACCATTACCTTGAATATTCCGTTTAGCCACGTTAAATCCCGTTTAAATCTGTGGCTTCCATAGGCCTCCCTTAGAGTCCTTACTGATCTGATAAAGGGTACCACATATCCTAAGTAACAGGACCCTGTCCAGTTGGCTGGTAACCATGGGTAGGCTTTATGGCCACAAATAAAGTAGGTGCAATTATAGGACGTCAGCTCCTGGTCCTTTCGCACTGTCCCTACTCGAGTGGTCTCACCTTCCCACCCTTCACCTGGGGCTTTGTTATGGACCGTTGTCCAGCCAACGGTTGCTATCTTTCTCTCAGTGGGATTAGTTGTGGCTTGCCATTTAATCATTTGGGAACACTTGCTGCGTCCCATTTCTGGTCCTTTTGTCTCATTACTCACTAGGCATATTATACCCTCAGGATTTCTTATTCTGGGAGTAATGCTTAGGAAGGGAGGCTGATGGTTATTATCATAATTGGGCTGGTACCATCCCTGGAAGACTGTAAGTTTATACCCTGCCGACCTCCATTCTGTTTGCTCCTTCGTTTCTGGCCCCTTAGTTAGTTTTGTCCTGTTTTGCACTGTCAACCATTCTACCATTTCTGATTCGTTAAAGGGGACAGATCTCAGGGGAATACCCCCCCTGGAGTGGACAGGTACATGGGAACATATCCAGCAACTCGACAAGTTTCTTTCTTGAGCATACCTATGACTCAGTGCCATAAATACGTTTACGTGCAATTCCCTTCGGTGGTGGGTCTGTACCCCTGGTGTAATCAATAATGCGAAGTAAAACCCTGTCAAGCCCAGCACCATCAGTCCCCATAGTCCATACAGTTCCTTATTCAGTCTTCCTTTTTCTGTTCCTCTGATTCCTTCGTCCCTTCCTCCTGGTCGGGTGCCCGTTTGCAATGGGATGCGTGGATCCATGTTGGTCTTTCCTTTACCTTGATTGCAGTATTGGTCACCAGCAGGACCTGGTATGGTCCTTCGAATCTTGGCTGTAGACTGCTTTTCCTTTTAAAAATCTTGATGTAAACGAATTCCCCTGGCTCCAGGTTATGACACTTCCCTTCCGCTGGCTTGACTTGGGCTTCCTTTACCTGTGAATGAAAGCTGGAAATACATTTGGTTAGTGCAATACAATAATTCAACATATTTTCCTCCATTTTGTGGATGTCCATCTGTTTTGCAGTAAATGGTGCTGTAAAAGGTAGTCGTTGGGGACGTCCCATAACTATCTCATGTGGTGACAGGCCTGTTGTTCTGTTGGTTGCAGATCGCATTACCATCAAAGCTAAGGGCAGCAGTTCTGTCCATTTCAGTCCAGTGTCATTGCATAGTTTTGCCAGCTTATTTTTAAGCATTCCATTATATCTTTCAACAAGTCCAGCTGATTGTGGATGATAACTGCAATGAAGACGTTGATTAATCTGTAAAGCTTTACACATTTCTCTTATGACAGTTCCCGTGAAATGTGACCCGTTATCACTGGAAAGCTTAGCAGGGATTCCGAAGCGCGGTACAATTTCTTTTAACAAACATTTAGCAACAGTAGTGGCATCGGCCTTTTTACATGGAAAGGCTTCAATCCATCTGGAGAACACATCTACAATAACTAATACATACTTGAATCCCATACACATAGGTAATTCAATAAAATCCATTTGTAAATGTACAAAAGGCCCGACTGGATTTGGGTGGGAGGCAGATTCTACTTTTTCCGTCTTACCCGGATTCATTGTCTGACAGGTAACACAATTTTCACAGATTTGTTTTGCAATTGCCGAAATACCTGGTGCATACCAAGTTGCCAAAATATAATCTGCCAATCCCCCTTTGCCTGCATGTGTGAATGTATGAACACATCGGGCAATCCATGGAAGTAAGGATCTAGGGGCCACCACGCGGCCGTCATGGTGAACCCATATTCCTTCTGGATTTTTATAACATTGATCCTTCGTCCAGGTCACCACCTCCTCCGTACTGGCCTGTGTCTGAAAGGCCAGCACATCATTAATAGTGGGTGGCGGGTCTGAGCAATTATTTTTCCTTAGTGGGAACAATGACACCTGCATCCCCCCTTTTGACAGAGCTGCTGACTTAGCTGCATTATCAGCTCTGGCATTCCCAAGTGCCACCTCATTCGACTGGCCTGTATGTGCCTGGCATTTGATAATGGCAAGTTTTAAGGGGCATTGAATGGCTCGCAGGAGATTTTCCACTTGTTCTGCATTTTTGATAGGGGTTCCTGAAGAAGCCAGGTACCCGCGAATCTTCCAAATTTGTCCATAGTCATGTGATACCCCAAAAGCATACCTGGAGTCAGTGTAGATATTAACTGTGTGTCCTTCAGCTAGAATACAGGCTCGAGTTAACGCAAACAATTCGGCTTGTTGGGCTGAAAAGGAGTCTGGAAGAGAGGCTGTTTCGACAACATTAAACTGAGTTACAATTGCATAAGCTGCTCTAGGTTGGCCCCTATCATTTCGTAGGGCTGATCCGTCAACATAGTACATTAGATCAGGGTTACACATTGGTACATCTGTTAGATTGATACGTGGTTTAGTCACTAATTCGGTTACCATTTCACATGAATGGGTTCGCCGTCTTCTTCCGTGGAGAGTAGAGTGGCTGGATTTAAGGTAGTACATCTTTTAATGACAAGGTTCGGATTTGATAACAGTTCGACCTCGTATTTAGTGGTTCTTGCGGAGGTTAGGTGTTGGGTAGCACATTTAGTAAGTAAAATCTCGACAGAGTGTGGGATATACAAAATGGTCTGATGATTTAGAGTTATTGTCTGAGCCTGTTGCATAGCATAATAAGCTGCTGCCAATGAAGGAAGACATCCTGGTAGTCCGCGTGCCACTGGGTCTAGTTGGGTACTGAAATACGCTACCGGTCGCTGCCTGTCCCCATGTAACTGAGTCAAAACAGATTGTGCAAAACCCGACTTGTGATGCACAAATAAGTTGAATAGCTAAGTGTAATCTGGTAATCCCAAGGCAGGTGCTGAAGTGAGGGACTGCTTAAGATTCTGGAAAGCATTCCGGGATACTTCATTCCACATCCTTTAAGCATTATGAGAATATTTGTGTGGGCTTCTGAACTGGACAAATCTGTGTGTTACACGGACTTCTCATTTATGCTTATGGTGATTCACAGATCACAGAATGTAAAGTACTTGTTTTCTAATTTTATTAAAAGGCTTCCAAACCCAAGATTTTTCCAATACACCCAAAATGTTGATCAAGAGATCACCTGAAATATTTTAAAATCCCAATTCAACTATTGTACTGTCACTCTTTATCAAAAAAAATCCTCTTACTGAGCTAGAAGCTTTTGTACCAAGAATTTACACCAAGGACAATGAGAGTGTACTCCTCCAGCCTGCACCTCGAGAGACCCACAAAGGCTTTTTAAAAAAAAAAGCATTACAACTTTTAACCACCGGGACCATATCTCAACAAACCTATCCTTTGTGCATTTCCTAGCTCCGTAACCTCTCATCCGAATAAATCCACACCTGCGCTTCTAAATTAAAATGTCTTACACTTCCCACATACAGGACAACACTATGAAGGGTTAAAAAACTTCACTTTGTTTGAAAAAGTGGGTGGAGC
The DNA here is from genome assembly GCF_044704955.1 of Pristiophorus japonicus. Taxonomy (NCBI): domain Eukaryota; kingdom Metazoa; phylum Chordata; class Chondrichthyes; family Pristiophoridae; genus Pristiophorus; species Pristiophorus japonicus. Next base: position 202,818 of record NW_027254639.1, on the reverse strand, counting down.
TAAAACAAACAGGCAGCTCCACAACTTTTCCAAACAGGTTTCCAGACACAAGGAAAAAAGACAGAAGCACTCTCATTCAAAGACAAGACATTCACGCACTCTCATTCAAAGACAAGACATTCACAAGTCTCTCTCCATTCAAAAAAGCTTTTTCTTTTACTAGCTTCATTTTTTTTTCATAAGTCACTATCAGGTTCTCTTTTTTTTTTTCATTTGATTTACTTCCTCTGTTAATTTTACATGGGCTTGAAGAATCGGAACCCAGGCCTTTTCTATTACTTTCCTTTTTTTTTTACCTGGATCTCTGTTTATAAGACATTCCTCTAGACACGTTGTTCTCTCTAAATTAAATGAACCATCAGGTGGAAATGGCCTGTTTTCACCCTTAGTCCACTTTACTGGTTTTTGTTTCTTTGGTCAATTGAAGATTGACCACAATTCTGGAGCATGACATAGGCTGGTGTGCCTTTTGTGGTGTTTTAACTTGCTCCGGCACCTATTCTGGATGATTTAAGATTTTCCACAGTTTCTGATCTCACAATCCTTTCGGCCAACCGAGTTCTCTACGCCCACTTCTCCTGGCCGTTACGTGGCCTGAAAAGGCTCTTAATTCGGGCTCAGTCTGGGTGTGTGAGATATGTTGGCACGAACCAACCGTAGTTGATCAATCAGTTACTGTTTCTTTTCTTAATCAATCCTTGTGTTTTTTTTTTCCCGAATCACAATTTTCCCTAGTGACTCTTCCCGTTTCTCTAATGGCAATGACTCACAAAGGTATTGCACACAACAGTAATACAAGGACAACAAACAATATTCCCGTGAGTACACAAATCATAACCTCTAAACAAATTCTCAGTCTGCGTTGTACGCCACTACAGACCGAGTCCTTAACTTATCCTAATAACAGCTGATAAAACTTAAGGTTCCGTACCCAAACTCTTTGATCGATTGCGCTCTTTTTTTTTTAATAGTCTTATCACATAAGAACCCCTTCCGAATTAAAAACAATAAAAATCTTATCACATAAGAACCTTCGATCGATTAGCGCTTTTTTTTTTAATAGTCTTATCACATAAGAACCCCTTCCGAATTAAAAACAATAAAAATCTTATCACATAAGAACCTGGAACCCTTTTCGATCGACTAGCGCTCCCTTACCTACTGAAACCTTCCCCGGGCTGTCTCGAGATTTTTTCCAGAACCTGTTCTCTTCTGCTGGCGAGCTGAGAAAGAAATGGTTATAAAAAAAATACCTTTAACTTTTAAATGCCGAGTCTTGTAGATGCAGTACCTCCGCTGTGGACAACAGATTACATATGCGATTCAACAGTGAAGAAACCTCTTGTGAGCAAAGGCTCACCTTGTTTGGCCACCGAAGCCTTTCACTGGAGAGGCACTATGCCTGTATCCGTTTTACTCACAGGACAGAGAGTATGCATCTCGGTGGAACCTCCAATAACTGTCGAAATCTCGACCTCAGAAAAGAATGACTCCGACACTTACAGCTCCGATGGAAGTTTCCCTTTTAATTTACTTGCTCGCAAGGGGTAGGTTTCACTCAGTCAAGGGCTAAATGAACACCTCCGCAATGGTACAGCTTCACAAGATATTTATACAGTAAAACCCAAGTTCTGGCCTCTCCCTGTGTATTGCTCTGTCTCACAGTCAGTGAATACAGATAAAGAGTTAATTACTATATCCTGGTCCTGACAGGGTGTCGAGATATTTCCTTTTGTCAGGGTTATCAGAAAGCCAAACGGCCATTACTCCATGAGTCATAGGTAATGGGCTATCACCTGTCTTGTATTGTGTCAGGATTATCCAATTTCCTGGTCAGTTTACCTGTTTGCTTCAAATGGATGAGGTCTCGGAAAGAGATAATGGCTAGAAGATAAGGGTGGGGTGACATGGAACTCCTGTAGTGTAGACAATAGGAGAGCACCATGGGGGGGGGGGGGTTACTTGTCTCAGCATGACTTGTCTCCTAGCTGTCTGATGGCCATCAGCCATCTAACAGCAGGTTTAGCTGTTTATGCAAACTGGCTGCTAAAATGCAGAAAGTTCTGGAAGGGCCAGGACTCCATTTTAATCAAAAGGCACACAAATACCGTATGGTATCAGCTTAGATAAAAATACATTTCCACAGGTCCCACCTCTCCCAAAACCAGTTTCAATGTCCCAGGAATTTGAATCCCTCCCTTCTGCACCACTTCTCAAGCCACATATTCATTTGAGCTATCCTATGATTCCTACTCTGACTAGCACGTGGCACTGGTAGCAATCTTGTGATTACTACTTTTGAGGTGCTACTTTTTAATTTAGCTCCTAGCTCCCTGAATTCGTCTCGTAGGACCTCATCCCGTTTTTTACCTATATTGTTGGTACCTATATGCACCATGACAACTGGCTGTCACCCTCCCTTTTCAGAATGTCCTGCACCCGCTCTGAGACATCCTTGACCCTTTCACGGGGAGGCAACATACCATCCTGCAGTCTCAGTTGCAGCTGCAGAAATGCCGATCTCTTCACCTTACAATCGAATCCCCTATCACTATCGCTCTCCCAATCTTTTTTCTTGCCCTCCTGTGCAGCAGAGCCACCCACGGTGCCATGAACCTGGCTGCCACTGCTCTCCTCTGATGAGTCATCCTCCTCAACAGTACCCAAAGCGGTGTATCTGTTTTGCAGGTGGATGTCCGCAGGGGACCCCTGCACTACCTTCTTTGCACTGCTCTTCCTGTTGGTCACCCATTCGCTATCTGGCTGTGTACGCTTTACCTGCGGTAAGACCAACTCGCTAAACGTGCTATTCACGACATTCTCAGCATCGTGGATACTCCAGAGTGAATCCACCTTCAGCTCCAGTGTCGCAATGAGGTCCGTCAGGAGCTGCAGGCGAATACACTTCCCGCACACGTAGTCATCAGGGACACTGGAAGCGTCCCTGACTTCCCACATAGTACAGGAGAAGCATAACACGTGTCCAGGCTCTCCTGCCATGACTTAACCCCGAGATTAACTTAATTTGGCAACAACAGTGAAAAAGGTTACTTACTGATAAAGAAAACCAAAAAGAAAAACTACTCATCAATCAGCAGCCAATCACTTACGCCCTTGGCTGTGACGTCACCTTTTGATTTCTTTCTACTTCATTCTTGCTTCTCTGCTGCAGTTGCATCAGCCCCATCCCCTCTCCGACACTGGGCCTTTTATAGGTCGCTTCCTCGACGACCCCGCTCAAAGTCTGGAAGAGAGAGAGGAGGGAGCGAGGATGAGGGAGAGGGGAGCTGGGGAAAGAGAAGGGGGAAATAGAGAGAGAGAGAGAGAGAGAGAGAGAGAGTGATAGAGAGAGTTTAGGAGAGATAAAGATAGAGAGAGAGAGAGATAGATAGAGAGAGAGGGGTGAATAGAGAGAGAGGGGGGGAATGAGAAAGAGAGAGAGAGGATTGGAAGAGAGAAGGTGGGAAGAGAGAGAGAAAGAGGGAGTGAGAGAGGATGTACGAGAGAGAGAGAGAGATTGAGAGATGTATGAGAGAATGAGAGAGAGGGTGTGTGTGTGTGAGAGAGAGAGAGAGAGAGGATGTATGAGAGAGAGAGAGAGGGTGTACGAGAGGAAGAGAGCATGTGAGAGAGAGAGAGAGGGAGAGAGGGTGCGCAAGAGAGAGAGAGAGAGGGTGTATGAGAGAGAGGGGGAGAGAGGGAGAGAGAGGGGCTGAGAGAGAGAGAGAGAGAGAGTGGCAGGGGCCAGGGGAAGAGAGAGAGTGAAGATAGCAAGAGGGGGAGAAGAGAGTGGGGGGAAGAGAGAGAGGGGGAGAGAGGGGCAGAAGAGAGAGACGGGATCTGGGGGAAGAGCGAAAGAGAGAGGGTGTGAGGCTGGGGGAAGAGAGAGAGAGAGAGATTGAGAGAGGGAGGGAGGGGCCGGGGAAGAAAGAGAACGAGAGGGAGAGTGAGGCTGTGGGAAGAGAGAGAGACAGAGAGAGCAATTGAGAGAGAGGGGAAAGAGAGAGGGAAGAAAAGAGAGAGGATGGGGCGGGGCAAGTGAAAGAGGGAGAGAGGGAGAGCGAGAGAGAGGGTGTATGGACAGAGAGAGAGAGAGAGGAGGGAGAGAGGATGAGGGAATGAGGGAGAGGGGAGCTGGGGAAAGAGAGAGAGAGGGGAGAGAGAGAGGGGGCCGGCGGGGTGGGGAGAGAGAGAGAGAGAGAGGCCGGGGAAGAGAGAGAGGTGGGGACAGCGGAAGAGAGGGAGAGAGAGGGCCGGGGGAAGAAAGAGATAGAGAAAGAGAAAGAGAGGGGTGGTGTGGGAAAAGAGAGAGAGAGAGAGAGGGAGGGAAGAGAGAGGGGGAGAGAGAGAGAGATTGTTTCAGGGTGAAAGAGAGCGAGAGATTGATGGGGGAGAGAGAGGGGGAAGAGAGACAGAGCAAGAGAGAGAGTGGGGGAGAGAGAGAGGGAGAGAAAGGGGGGGAGAGAGAGAGTGTATGTGTGAGTCTGGGGGAAGAGAATCAGAGAAAGATTGAGAGAGTGGGGGGATAGAGAGGAGGAAGAGAGACAGAGAGAGTGGAGGGCCGGGGGAAGAGACAGAGATAGATAGAGATTGAGAGAGCGGGAAGGTGGGGGTGGGGGGGGGTGGGGAGAGAGAGAGGGGGGAATAGAAAGGGAGAGAGAGAGGGAGAGAGAGAGATATCAAGAGAGCGCGCAAGATTGAGAAAGAGAGGGAGAGGGAGAGAGAAAGAGAGAGAGAGGGGAAGAGAGAGGGTAAATAGAGCAAGAAAGAGAGAGGGACTGAGACAGGTAGAAAGTGAGAGAGACAGAGGATGTCCAAGAGAGAGAGAGAGAGGGGGTGTACGAGAGAGAGATAGAGCGAGAGAGAGAGAGGGTGAATGAGAGAGAGAGAGAGATAGAGAGAGTGAGAGATGTACAAGAGAATGAGAGAGAGTGTGAGAGAGAGAGAGAAAGGGTTGGAAGAGAGAGGGTGGGAAGAGAGAGAGAGAGAGAGGGATTGAGACAGAGAGAGAGTGAGAGAGACAGAGGATGTACGAGAGAGAAAGAGAGAGAGAGGGAGAGATAGAGTGAGAAAGAGAGGGTGTATGAGAGAGAGCGAGAGAGAGAGAGTGAGAGATGTACGAGAGAATGAGAGAGAGAGTGTGAGAGAGAGAGAAGGAGAGAGTGAGAGGGTGTACGAGAGAGAGAGAGAGAGGATGTACGAGAGAGAGAGAGGGTGTACGAGACAGAGAGAGCATGAGAGAGCGAGAGAGAGGGAGAGAGGGTGTGCGAGAGAGCGAGAGTGTGTATGAGAGAGAGGGAGAGAGGGAGAGAGAGAGAGGCTGAGAGAGAGAGAGAGAGAGAGGGTGGGAGGGGCCAGGGGAAGAGAGAGAGTGAAGAGAGCAAGAGGGGGGGAAGAGAGTGGGGGGAAGAGAGAGAGGGAGAGAGGGGCGGAAGAGAGGGACAGGGGATCGAGGGAAGAGCTAGAGAGAGAGAGTGTGAAGCTGGGGGAAGAGAGGAAGAGAGAGATTGAGAGATGGAGGGAGGGGCCGGGGAAGAAAGAGAGAGAAAGGGAGAGTGAGGCTGTGGGAAGAGAGACAGAGAGAGAGATCGATTGAGAGAGAGGGAAGAGAGAGGGGAGAAAAGAGAGAGGAGGGGGGCGGGGCAAGTCAAAGAGGGAGAGACAGAGAGCAAGAGAGAGGGGGTATGATCAGAGAGAGAGAGAGAGAGGAGGGAGAGAGGATGAGGGAGAAGGGAGCTGGGGGAAGAGAGAGAGAGGGGGAAGAGAGGGAGAGGGGGCCAGCGGTGTTATGTATTCAACCAGCATTGTAACCCATGTATAATCTGACCTAAGTTGTACACCGTGAGAACACTGACCACTAGGTGGGAGACACTCCTAACCTGCACCTTCAGGTATAAAAGGGGAAGCTCCACCCACCTTCATTACTTGAGTGCTAAGGAATAAAGGACAGGTCACAGACTGACCTTCTCTCAAGCATGGGCCCCGTGTGCATTTATACTGTGTAGTAAGGACCTATCAATGGCGACGAGAAACTGGGATTTAAACCACGCGAGCTTGGCCACTAGCAGAACAGACGAGAGGTACTGTGTTAAGGAATGGTTGGGACAGAGATTCAACATTGTTAAAGCAGCACACAGTTCTCCAGGCAGACAAGGGCAGTCAGGCATGCCCCAACATGTAGTCGAACCCAGAGGGGGAGTTCGACAGAGACAATGGCAAGCTGAACAGCGATTCACGCCATTGCAAGGGACAATGCGGCCAATAATGGGGCCATAAACACCTGTTAATGGCGCACTCAAGGACAATAACAGGGGCAGTCAGGGACGATCGACTGGCAAGGGACCTTTTGTTTCCAACAGCAGTTGGAGGCGTGGAGTCATACACTCAGCCGGAGTTTGCAGAGATGAGCAAAATACCTGCAGAAATTGCAGAAATGAACGCTGGGGGTAATCGCTGGAAGCTGAAGTTCAGCGAGTTCATGTGGAGCACGTATACAGTTCATACACCAGGACGCCACCAATAATGATGAAAGTGCTCCTCAATGGCATCCCAGTATCAATGGAGCTAGACACGGGGGCCAGCCAGTCCCTGATGGGTATCAAACAGTTCAAAAGGTTGTGGGCGTCCAAGGCCAGAAGGCCAAAATTATCGCCGATTGACGCACAGCTACGGACTTACACAAAGCAGATCATTCCGGTGCTAGGCAGTGCCACGGTAGTCGTGACCCACAAAGATTCGGAGAACAGGTTGCCACTCTGGATTGTCCTGGGGGACGGTCCCGCACTACTGGGGAGGAGTTGGCTTGCTGTCATGAACTGGAAATGGGGCGTTGTCAATGCAATTTCCTCTGTGGAGCGAGTATCATGCTCACAGATCCTGGACAAATTTGACTCATTATTTCAACCCGGCATCGGCACTTTCATGGGGGCCAAGGTAATGATTCACATAAACCCAGACGCCAGGCCAGTACACCACAAGGCCAGAGCGGTGCCGTACGTGATGCGGGAAAAGATAGAAGGCGAATTGGACCGCCTGCTGAGGGAAGGCATCATCTCGCCAGTCGAATTCAGTGACTGGGCGAGCCCGATTGTGCCGGTGCTCATGGCGGATGGGTCGGTCAGGATATGTGGTGATTACAAGGCCACCATCAATTGGGTGTCACTCCAAGACCAGTACCCGCTACCGAGAGTGGAGGACCTCTTTACGATGCTATCCGGTGGCAAACTTTTTTTCAAAATTGGACCTGACCTCAGCTTACATGACCCAGGAACTGGCGAGTGAGTCGAAGAAGCTGACCACCATCACAACACACAAAGGGTTGTTTGAGTACAACAGATGTCCATTCGGGATTCGCTCGGCCGCCGTGATCTACCAACGAAATATGGAAAGCCTCCTCAAGTCGATTCCAGGGACGGTGGTTTTTCAGGACGACATCCTCATCACGGGTTACGATACTGAAGAACACCTTCACAACCTGAAGGGAGGGCTACGCAGACTGGACCGGGTAGGGCTGCGACTGAAAAAGGCGAAGTGTGTCTTCCTAGCTCCAGAGGTAGAATTCCTGGGGATGGGGGTAGCAGCAGATGGGATCAGCCCTACTGCATGCAAGATGGAAGCGATCCAGAGAGCACCCAGACCCCGTAACATGACAGAGCTGCGTTCATTCCTGGGGCTCCTGAACTATTTTGGTAACTTTCTTCCCAAATTGAGCACGCTGCTAGAGCCGCTTCACGTGCTCCTACACAAAGGTCGCGAATGTGTCTGGGGGGACAGCCAGGAAAGGGCTTTTAATAAAGCATGCAATTTGTTATGTTCCAACACTCTGTTAACACTACTCGACCCATGTAAGAAACTTGTGTTAACGTGCGATGCGTCGTCCTATGGTGTCGGGTGTGTGTTGCAGCATGTCAATGCCAAGGGTCAGTTACAGCCGGTAGCTTATGCCTCCAGGAGTCTGTCCCAGGCAGAAAGGGACTACGGGATGGTAGAAAAGGAGGCGCTCGCATGTGTATATGCGGTAAAGAAAATGCACCAGTACCTGTTTGGCAGGAAATTTGAGCTGGAGACAGATCACAAACCCCTAATGTCCCTTTTGGCTGACAACAAGTCCATAAATGCAAATACATCGGCCCGCATACAGAGGTGGGCACTCACGTTAGCCGCCTATGACTATACAATTCGGCACAGACCGGGCACTGAAAACTGCGCCGATGCACTCAGCAGGCTCCCACTAGCCACCACTGAGGGGGCTACCGAGCATGGTGCTGAGATGGTCATGGCTGTTGAAGCTTTCGGAAGCGAAGGCTCACCCGTGACAGCCCGTCAGATTAAAGTCTGGACAAATAGAGACCCACTATTGTCTCTAGTCAAGAAATGTGTCCTGAATGGGGACTGGGTAGCCACGTACAGGGCATGCCCTGAGAAATTTAAACCATTTCACAGGTGCAGGGATGAACTCTCGATTCAGGCCGGTTGCCTACTGTGGGGAAACCGCGTAGTCATGCCCCAGATGGGCAGAGAGGTGTTCATCAGAGAACTCCACAATGGTCATGATGAAGGCAATTGCCAGGTCACTCGTTTAGTGGCCAGGGATAGACGCAGATCTGGAACTTTGTGTTCGCAGGTGCAAAACGTGTGCCCAGCTGGGCAATGCGCCCAGGGAAGCCCCCCTTAGCCCCTGGCCATGGCCTGCTAAGCCTTGGTCATGCATCCATGTGGATTACGCAGGTCCTTTCATGGGAAAAATGTTTTTGGTTGTAGTAGACGCCTACTCCAAATGGATCGAGTGTGACATTTTAAATTCAAGCACATCCTCTGCCACGGTACAAAGTCTACGGGCAATGGAATCAACCACGGTCTACCGGACGTCTTGGTCAGCGACAATGGCCCGTGCTTCACAAGCACTGAATTCCAGGACTTCATGGCAGGCAATGGAATCAACCATGTCAGAATGGCACCATTCAAGCCAGCCTCAAACGGCCAGGCAGAACGAGCAGTGCAGATAATCAAACAGGGGATGCTCAAAATCCAGGGGGTTCCCTACAAAGACGCTTATCATGCCTCCTGTTAGTCTATTGATCCCGGCCACACTCGCTCACAGGGGTTCCACCCGCAGAGCTGCTAATGAAAAGGATGCTCAAAACCCGGCTATCCCTTATACATCGCACCATGAAAGAAATTGTTGAGAGCAGGCGCCAGCCACAATATGACTGCCATGACAGGAATGCGAGGGCGCGATGTATTGATGTAAATTATCCTGTTTTTGTCCTCAACTCCACTGCAGGGCCCAAATGGCTCGCAGGCACTGTGATTGCCAAAGAGGGAAATAGGATTCTGGTAGTTAAACTTACCAATGGACAAATCTGCCGCAAACACGTGGATCAAACAAAAAGGAGGTTCAGCAACCCCATAGAAGAAGCAGAGGAAGAACACAATGTAACAGAACCAAAGGGGGGAGAGCCCAGTCACTGTGGGCAGTCCGGACAGGCCTGAGGCACCGCAAACAGCAGACACTCAGGCCAGCGCCCAAAAACCGGAGCCCCAAATCAGGCGCTCTACAAGAGAGCATAAACCACCAGAGAGACTCAACCTGTGATCCCAATAAGACTTTGGGGGGGAGGTGATGTCATGTATTCAACCAGCATTGTACATCTGACCTAAGTTGTACACCATGAGAACACTGACCACTAGGTGGGAGACACTCCTAACCTGCACCTTCAGGTATAAAAGGGGAAGCTCCACCCACCTTCATCACTTGAGTGCTAAGAAATAAAGGACAGGTCACAGACTGACCTTCTCTCAAGCATGGGCCCCGTGTGCATTTATACTGTATAGTAAGGACTTATCAGGCGGTGGGGAAGAGAGAGAGAGGCTGGGGGGGAGAGAGAGAGGTGGGGACGGCGGAAGAGAGAGAGAGAGAGAGCTGGGGGAAGAGTGAGATAGCAAGAGAAAGAGATGGGGGCGGGGAAAGGGAGAGAGAGAGAGAGAGGAGAGAGAGGGAGAGAGAGAGAGAGTGTTTGAGGGGGGAAGAAAGAGAGAGAGATTGAGAGAGAGGGGAACAGAGAGGGGGAAGAGAGAGAGAGAAAGAGTGAAGGGGAAAGAGAGAGAGAGATTGACAGGGGGAGAGAGAGGGGGAAGAGAGACAGAGCAAGACAGAGAGTGGGGGAGAGAGAGAAAAAGAGAGTGTGTGTGTGAGGCTGGGGGAAGAGAGAGAGAGAGAAAGATTGAGAGAGTGGGGGGATAGAGAGGAGGAAGAGAGAAAGAGAGAGTGGGGACCGGGGGAAGAGAGAGAGAGAGATAAAGATTGAGAGAGCGGGGTCGGCGGGCGGGGGGGGAAGGGAGAGAGAGAGAAATATATATATAGAGAGAGAGAGAGGGGGAAATAGAGAGAGGGAGAGTGATAGAGAGAGAGATTAGGAGAGATAAAGATAGAGAGAGAGAGAGAGATAGAGAGGGGAGAGAGAGAGAGGGTTGGAAGAGAGAGGGTGGGAAGAGAGATAGAGAGAGAGAGACAGAGGATGTATGAGAGAAAGAGGGTGTAGGAGAGGGAAAGGGTGTGTGAGAGAGCGAGAGGGGGAAAGAGGGTGTGCAAGAGAGAGAGGGTGTACGAGAGAGAGAGATAGAAAGAGAGAGGATGTACGTGAGAGAGAGAGAGAGAGAGAACGAGATGTACCAGAGAATAAGATAGAGAGTGTGTGTGAGAGAGAGAGAGAGGGAGAGAGCATGAGAGAGAGAGAGAGGGAGGGAGAGAGGATGTGCGAGAGAGAGAGAGAGGGTTTATGACAGAGAGAGGGAGAGAGAGAGGGGTGGAAGAGAGAGAGAGGGCATCCGGGGGAAGAGCAAGAGAGAGAGAGCGTGTAAGGCTAGGGGAAGAGAGAGAAGGAGTGATTGAGAGAGAGGGGAAGAGAGAGAGAGATTGAGTTAGGGAGGGAGGGGCCGGGGAAGATAGAGTGAGAGAGAGAGTGTGAGGCTGTTTGAAAAGAGAGAGAGAGAGCGATTGACAGAGAGAGGGAAGAGAGAGGGGAGAAAAGAGGAGGGGTTGGGGGAAGAGAGACAAAGTGAAAGTGGAGTAAGAGAGAGGGGAGAGAGATAGAGATTGAGAGAGGGAGGAGAGAGAGGGGCGAAGAGAGAGAGGGGGTAAGAGAGAAGGGGGGAAGGGAAAGAGAGGGAGAAGGGGACCGGGGGAAGAGAGAGAGAAAGATAGAGGACGGGGCGGGGCAAGTAAAAGAGAGGGAGAGGAAGAGAGAGGGGCGAGGGACACTGAGAGGTGGGAGAGAGGATGAGGGAGAGGGGAGCAGGGGGAAAAGAGAGAGAGAGGGAGTGGGCAGGGGGAGGGGAGTGAGAAAGAGAGAGCGAGAGGCCGGGGGGAGAGAGAAAGGTGGTGTCGGCGGAAGAGAGAGAGAGAGTGAGAGAGAGCACTGGGGGAAGAGAGAGATAGAGAGAGAAGGAGAAAGAGAGGGGTGCTGGGGAAGAGAGAGAGAGAGGGAACGAGAGAGAGAGGGAGGGGAGAGAGAGGGGGAGAGAGAGAGATTGTGTGAGGGGGAAGAGAGCGAGAGATTGAGAGAGAGGGTGACAGAGAGGGGGAAGAGAGAGAGAGACTGAAGGGGAAAGAGAGAGAGAGATTGACAGAGGCGGAGAGAGAGGGGGAAGAGAGAGAGAGTGGGGGGAGAGCGAGAGGGAGAGAAAGGGGGGAGAGAGGGAGAAAGAGAGAGAGAGAGAGAGAGTGTGTGTTTGTGAGGCTGGGGAAGAGAGAGATTGAGAGAGTGGGGAGACAGAGGGGAGGAGAGAGAAAGCGAGGGGGAAGAGAGAGAGAGAGAGAGTGGGGGCCGGGGGAAGAGAGAGAGAGAGGGAGGGAGACAAAGAGAGAGGGAGAGAGAGAGAGAGAGAGAGGATGAACAAGAGAGAGAAAGAGAGAGAGAGACAGGTTGTACAAGAGGGAGAGAGCATGTGAGAGAGAGAGAAGGAGAGGGAAAGAGGGTGTGTGATAGATAGAGAGAGAGGATGTACGAGAGAGTGAGTGAGAGAGATGTACGAGAGAATGAGAGAGAGAAGATGTATGAGAGAGAGAGAGATGTACGAGAGAATGAGAGAGAGAGTGTGAGAGAGAGAGAGTGAGAGGGTGTACGAGAGAGAGAGAGAGAGGATGTACGAGAGAGAGAGAGGGTGTGTTGGGGGGTGGGGAGAGAGAGGGCCGGGCGAAGAAAGAAAGAGAGAGATTGAGAGAGGGAGGAGAGAGAGGGGGGAAAGAGAGAGAGTGGGGAAGAGAGAGAGGGGGGAAGAGAGCGAGGGGGAAGAGAGAGAGAGCGAGAAGGGGCTGGGGGAAGAGAGAGAGAAAGAGAGCAGAGGGGGGGCAAGTGAAAGAGAGAGAGAGCGATAGCGAGAGAGAGGGGGGAGGGATAGAGAGAGAGGAGGGAGAGAGGATGAGGGAGAAGGGAGCTGGGGGAAGAGAGAGAAGGGGGCGGGGGAGAGAGAGAGAGAGAGAGGCTGGGGTGAAAGAGAGAGAGGTGAGGATGGCGGAAGAGAGAGAGAGAGAGAGAGTGGGCCAGGGGAAGAGAGTGAGAGAGATTGAGAGAGAGGAGAACAGAGCGGGGGAAGTGAGAGAGGGAGAGAGAGAGTGAAGGAGAAAGAGAGCGAGAGATTGACAGGGGGGAGAGAGAGGTGGAAGAGAGAGAGTGGGGGGAGAGAGGGAAGGGGAGAGAGGGAGAGAGAGAGTGAGGGGGATAGAAAGAGAGAGAGAGATTTTGAGAGCGCGGGGGGAGAGAGAGGGTGAAGAGAGAGAGTGAATGGTGGGGGCGGGGGTAGAAAGAAAGAAATTGAGAAAGAGAGTGAGAGAGCGAGAGAGAGTGAGAGAGAGAAGGGGGAAGATAGAGGGGGAAGAGAGAGAGATGGTGGGAAGAGAGAGAGGGAGGAAGACAGGGAGAGAGAGAGATGGACAGAGGATGTATGAGGGAGAGAGAGAGACAGAGAGGGTGTACGAGAGGGAGTGTGTGTGAGAGAGAGAGAGCGAGGGAGAGAGGGTGTCCGAGAGAGAGAGAGAGATGTACAAGAGAATGTGTGTGAGAGAGAGAGAGAGAGCGAGAGGATGTACAAGAGAGGGAGAGAGACAGACGATGTACAAGAGAGAGAGAGAGGGTGTAGGAGAGGGAGAGAGTATGAGAGAGGGAGAGAGAGACAGAGAGGGAGAGAGGATGTGCGAGAGAGAGGGGGTGCATGAGAGAGAGAGGGAGAGAGGGAGAGGGTGGGAAGGGCCGGAGGAAGACAGAGAGTGAGAGATAGAGAGAGAGAGAGAGAGGGGAAGAGAGAGTGGGGGTTTGGGCAAAGAGAGTGAGAGGGGGAAGAGAGTGGGGAGAAGAGAGAGAGAGAGGGAGAGAGGGGTGGAGAGAGAGACTGTGGGTCCAGGGGAAGAGCAAGAGAGAGAGAGAATGTGAGGCTGGGGGAAGAGAGAGAAATAGAGCGATTGAGAGAGAGAGACAGAGAGAGGGGAGAAAAGAGAGAAGGGCAAAAGAGAGAAAGAGAGTGTGTGGGGGGGGGGGGGGGTGGGGAGAGAGAGAGGGGGCCGGGGAAGAGAGAGAGAGAGGCCGGGGAAAGATTGAGAGAGGGAGGAGATGAGAGAGAGGGGGAAATGGTCCGTGGAATAGAGAGAGAAAGAGAGAGGGGGGGGGGTGGAGGAAGTGAAAGAGGAAGAGAGGGAGAGTGAGAGAGGTGGGGAGGGACTGAGAGAGTGAGAGAGAGAGGAGGGGGAGAGGATGAGGGAGAAGGGAGCTGGGGGAAGAGAGACAGAGGGAGTGAGAGATTGAGAGAGGGGGCAAGAGTGAGAGAGAGAATAAGAGAGGGAGGGGCCTGGGAAGAAAGAGAGAGAGAGAGAGAGAGGCTGTGGGAAGAGAGAGAGAGAGAGAGAGCAATTGTGAGAGAGATGGAAGAGAGAGGGGAGAAAAGAGAGAGAGGCTGTGGCTGGGGAAGAGAGACAGAGCGAGAGGGGGGAAGAGAGAGGGGGGAGAAAGCGAGAGAGAGAGTGTGTGTGTGTGTGGGGGGGGGGCAGGGGAAGAGAGAGAGAGAGAGAGAGAGATTGAGAAAGGGAGGAGAGAGAGGGAGGTAAGAGAGAGATGGGGGAGAGTGAGAGGGGGAAGAGAAAGAGAGGGAGAAGGGGCCCGGGGGAAGAGAGAAAGAAAGAAAGAGGAGGGGACGAGGAAAGTGAAAGAGGGAGGGGGGGGGAGGTTCAGAGAGGAGGGGGAGAGGATGCAGGAGAGGGGAGCTGGGGGAAGAGAGACAGAGGGAGTGAGAGATTGAGAGAGGGGGGAAGAGTGAGAGAGAGAGAGAGAGGGAGGGAGAGGGAGGGACAGGGAGGGGCCTGGGAAGAAAGAGAGAGAGAGAGAGAGAGAGATTGAGAGAGGGAGGAGAGAGAGGGGGGTAAGAGAGAGAGGGGGAAGAGCAAGAGAGGGGAAGAGAAAGAGACGGAGAAGGGGCCCTTTATTACCAAGACCTCAAGTGATGAAGTTGGGTGGAGCTTCCCCTTTTATACCTGAAAGTCTAGCTTAGGAGTGTCTCCCACAAGTTCACCCCCTTGTGATCAATGTTTTCAAGGTGTACAACTTCGGTCAGCTTATACATGGGTCACAATGATAGTTGAACACATGACATCACCTCCCCCCCGCCAACCCCGCCCCCCTCGCCCCAAAGTCTTAGTGGGATCACAGGTTAAGTCTCTCTGGTGGTTTACGCTCCCTTGTAGAGCGCCTGAGTTGGGGCTCCAGTTGTTGGGCACTGACCTGAGTGTCTGCTGTTTGCGGTGCCTCAGGCCTGTCCGGACTGCCCACAGTGACTGGGCTCTCCTCCACTCGGTTTTGGTCACCTGTGGTGGAGTGAACTCTACGTTGTGTTCTTCCTCTGCTTCTTCTATGGGGTTGCTGAACTTCCTTTTAGTTTGATTTCATTAGCAGCTCTGCGGGTGGAACCCCTGTGAGTGAGTGTGGTCGGGATCTATTGGCCAACAGGAGGCGTGATAAGCGACTTTGTCAGGGAAGTCCCTTGTATTCTGAGCATCCCCTGTTTGATTATCTGCACTGCTCGTTCTGCCTGGCCGTTTGAGGCCGGCTTGAACGGTGCCGTTCTGACATGGTTAATTCCATTGCCTGCCATGAAGTCCTGGAATTCAGTGTTTGTGAAGCACGGGCCATTGTTGCTGACCAAGACATCCGGTAGACCATGGGCGGCAAACCTTGCCTGTAGACTTTCTACCGTGGCAGAGGATGTTGTTGAATTTAAAATGGCACACTCAATCCATTTGGAGTAGGTGTCAATGACAACCAAAAACATTTGTTCTAAGAAAGGACCTGCGTAGTCCACATGGATGTGTGACCATGACTTGGTGGGCCAGGACCGGGGACTAAGGGGGGCTTCCCTGAGTGCGTTGCCCAGCTGGGCACATGTGTTGCACCTGCGAACACAAAGTTCCAGGTCTGCATCTATCCCTGGCCACCAAATGTGTGACCTGGCAATTATCTTCATCATGACAATGCCCATGTGCTCATTGTGAAGTTCTCTGATAAACACCTCTCTGCCCATCTGGGCATGACTACTCGGTTTCCCCACAGTAGGCAATCAGCCTGAATCGAGAGTTCATGCTTGTACCTATGAAACGGTTTAAATTTCTCAGGGCATGCCCCATACGTGGGTGCCCAGTCCCCATTCAGAATACATTTCTTAACTAAAGGCAGTAGCAGGTCTTTATTTGTCCAGACTTTAATCTGACGTGCTGTCACAGATGAGCCTTCTCTTTCGAAAGCTTCAACAGCCAAGGCTATCTCAGCATCATGCTCAGTTGCCCCTTCAATGGTGACTAGTGGGAGCCTGCTGAGTGCATCAGCGCAGTTTTCAGTGCCAGGTTTGTGCTGAATTGTGTAGTCATAGGTGGCTAACATAAGTGCCTACCTCTGTATGCCGGGTGATGCATTCGCATTTATGGCCTTGTTATCAGCCAAAAGGGACGTTAGGGGTTTGTGATCTGTCTCCAGCTCAAATTTCCTGCCAAACAGATACTGGTGCATTTTTTTTTACTGTATATATACATGCTAGCGCCTCCTTTTCTACCATCCCGTAGCCCCTTTCTGCCTGGGACAGACTTCTGGAGGCATAAGCTAACTGACCATTGGCATTCACATGCTGCAACACACACCCGACCCAATAGGACGACGCATCGCACGTTAAAACAAGTTTCTTACACGGGTCATATAACGTCAACAGTTTGTTGGAGCATAACAAATTGCGTGCTCTATCAAAAGCCCTTTCCTGGCTCTCCCCCCAGACCCAATTGTGACCTTTGCGTAGAAGCACATGTAGCGGCTCTAACAGCGTGCTCAATTTGGGAAGAAAGTTACCAAAATAGTTCAGGAGCCCCAGGAACGAACGCAGCTCTGTCGTGTTGCGGGGTCTGGGTGCTCTCTGGATCGCTTCCGTTTTGGATGCAGTAGGTCTGATCCCGTCTGCTGCTACCCTCCTCCCCAGGAATTCTACCTCTGGAGCTAAGAAGACGCACTTGGCCTTTTTCAGTCGCAGCCCTACCCGGTGCAGTCTGCGCAGCACCTCCTCCAGGTTGTGGAGGTGTTCTTCAGTATCGAGACCCGTGATGAGGATGTTGTCTTGAAAGACCACCATCCTCGGAATCGACTTGAGGAGGATTTCCATATTTCGCTGAAAGAACGCGGCGGCTGAACGAATCCCGAACGGACATCTGTTATACTCAAACAACCCCTTGTGTGTCGTGATGGTGGTCAGCTTCTTCGACTCATTCGCCAGCTCCTGGGTCATGTAAGCTGAGGTCAGGTCCAATTTTGAAAACAGTTTGCCACCGGACAGCGTCGTAAAGAGGTTCTCCGCTCTCGGTAGCGGTTACTGGTCTTGGAGTGACACCCGATTGATGGTGGCCTTGTAATCGTCACATATCCTGACCGACCCATCCGCCTTGAGCACCGGCACAATCGGGCTCGCCCAGTCACTGAATTCGACTGGCGAGATGATGCCTTCCCTCAGCAGGCGGTCCAATTCGCATTCTATCTTTTCCCGGATCATGTACAGCACCACTCTGGCCCTGTAGTGTACTGACTGGCGTCCGGATTTATGTGGATCACTACCTTGGGCCCCATGAAAGTGCCAATGCCGGGTTGAAATAATGAGTCAAATTTGTCCAGGACCATGAGCGTGATACTCGCTCCATGGAAGAAATTGCATTAACATCGCCCCATTTCCAGTTCATGACAGTAAGCCAACTCCTCCCCAGTAGTGCGGGACCGTCCCCTGGGACAATCCAGAGTGGCAACCTGTTCTCCGAATCTTTGTGGGTCACGACTACAGTGGTGCTGCCTAGCACCGGAAAGATCTCCTTTTATATGTCCGTAGCTGTGCGTCAATTAGCAATAATTTTGGCCTCCTGGCCTTGGACACCCATAGCCTTTCGATCTGTTTGATACTCATCAGGGACTGGCTGGCCGCCATGTCTAGCTCCATTAATACTGGGATGCTATTGAGGAGCACTTTCATCATTATCAGTGGTGTCCTGGTATATGAACTGTATAGGTGCTCCACATGAATTCACTGAACTTCAGCTTCCAGCGATTTCCCGCAGTATTCATTTGGCCTCGTCGGGCTTACACCAGGCCCGTCCTCCTCATACATCAACCTGGCTCCAGGCTTCCTGCACATACATGTCAAGTGACCACTGACGTTGCAGTTTCTGCAGGTATCTTGCTGATACCTGCAAGCTCTGGCTGGATGTCTGCCTCGACACCTCCAGCATGAGCTGGAGGCCCCATTGTTGGAAACAAAAGGTTCATTACCAGTCGATCGTCTCTGACTGTCGCTGTGACTCTCCTTTAGCGAACCATTAACAGGTGTTGATGGCCCCATTAATGGCCGCATTTTCCATTGCGATGGCATGAATCGCCATTCAGCTAGCCATTGTCTCTGTTGAATTCCTCCTTTGGGTTCGACTACATGCTGTCACATGTCCGATTGTCCTTGACTGCCTAGAGAACTGTGTGCCACGTTAACAATGTTTGCCGCATTTGAGCCAAGATTTTTGTCATACATCATTCCGGTCTCTTCCTCCCCTGAGATAAATGTCTGGGCTATCAGAGCCGCCACTTCCAAGGTCAAGTCTTTGGTCTCAGTCGGTTTCCTGAAAACCCCAGCATGCCCGATGCCCTCAATAAAAAAGTCTCGCAGCATCTCCGCTCTGCATGCACCTGGGAACTTACATAGACTCGCCAGTCGCCGGAGGTCTGCCACGAAGTCTGGAACGCGTTGCCCTTCTCGCCGCCAGTGCGTGTAAAACTGGTGTCTCGCCGTGTGCATGCTGCTCACCGGTTTAAGGTGTTCCCCGATCAACTTACTGAGCTCTTCGAATGTCTTGTCCGCCGGCTGCTCTGGCGCTAGAAGGTCCTTTATCAGGGAGTACGTTCTGGATCCACAAACCGTCAGGAGATGAGCCCTGCATTTGTCGGCCGAATCCTGTCCCAACCATTCCTTAGTGACAAAACTTTGCTGTAGTCTCTCAATAAAGCCTTCCCAATCATCACCAACACAGTACCTCTCTTCCATGTTGCTAGTGGCCATGCTCGCGTGGTTTAAATCCCAGTTTCTCATCGCCAATGATATGTCCTTGCTATACTGTATAAATGCACATGAGGCCCATACTTGAGAGAAGGTCACTGTGTGACCAGTTACCTTTATTACCAAGACCTCAAGTGATGAACGTGGGTGGAGCTTTCCCTTATATAGCTGAAAGTCCAGGTTAGGAGTGTCTCCCACAAGTTCGCCAGTTGTGGTCAATGTTCTCAAGGTGCACAACTTAGGTCAGCTTATACATGGGTTACAATGATAGTTGAATACATGACAGAGATAGAGGGAGAGAAAGATTGAGAGAGGGGGAAGAGAGAGAGCGAGAGAGAAAGAGAGAAACATAGAAACATAGACAGAGAAAATAGGTGCAGGAGTAGGCCATTCGGCCCTTCAAGTCTGTACTGCCATTCAATGAGTTCCTGGCTGAACATGCAACTTCAGTATCCCATTGCTGCTTTCTTGCCATACCCCTTGATCCCCCTAGTAGTAAGGACTTCATCTAACTCCTTTTTGAATATATTTAGTGAATTGGATTCAACAGCTTTCTGTGGTAGAGAATTCCACAGGTTCACCACTCTCTGGGTGAAGAAGTTTCTCCACATCTCGATCTTAAATGGCTTACCCCTTATCCTTAGACTGTGACTCCTGGTTCTGGACTTCCCCAACATTGGGAACATTCTTCCTACATCTAACCTGTCTAAACCCGTCAGAATTTTAAATGTTTCTATGGGATCCCCTCTCATTCTTCTGAACTCCAGTGAATACAAGCCCAGTTGAACCAATCTTTCTTGATATGTCAGTCCCGCCATCCCGGGAATCAGTCTGGTGAACCTTCGCTGCACTCCCTCAATAGCAAGAATGTCCTTCCTTAAGTTAGGAGACCAAAACTGAAAACAATACTCCAGGTGTGGCCTCACCAAGGCCGTGTACAGCTGTAGTAACATTTCCCTGCCCATGTACTCAAATCCCCTCGCTATGAAGGCCAACATGCCATTTGCTTTCTTAACCGCCTGCTGCACCTGCATGCCAACCTTCAATGACTGATGTACCATGACACCCAGGTCTCGTTGCACCTCCCCTTTTCCTAATCTGTCACCATTCAGATAATAGTCTGTCTCTCTGTTTTTACCACCAAAGTGGATAACCTCAGATTTATCCACATTATACTTCACTGCCATGCATTTGCCCACTCACCTAACCTATCCAAGTCACTCTGCAGCCTCATAGTATCCTCCTCGCAGCTCGTACTGCCATACAACTTAGTGTCATCTGCAAATTTGGAGATACTACATTTAATCCCCTCATCTAAATCATGACTGTACAATGTCAACAGCTGGGGCCCCAGCACAGAACCTTGCAGTACCCCACCAGTCACTGCCTGTCATTCTGAAAAGTACCAATTTACTCCTACTCTTTGCTTCCTGTCTGCCAACCAGTTCTCAATCCACGTCAGCACACTACCCCCAATCCCATGTGCTTTAACTTTGCACATTAATCTCTTGTGTTGGTCCTTGTCGAAAGCCTTCTGAAAGTCCAAATACACCACATCAACTGGTTCTCCCTTGTCCACTCTACTGGAAACATCCTCAAAAAATTCCAGAAGATTTGTCAAGCATGATTTCCCTTTCACAAATCGATGCTGACTTGAACCTATAATGTCACCTCTTTCCAAATGCGCTGCTATGACATCCTTAATAATTGATTCCATCATTTTACCCACTACCGATGTCAGGCTGACCAGTCTATATTTCCCTGTTTTCTCTCTCCCTCCTTTTTTAAAAAGTGGGGTTACATTGGCTACCCTCCACTCCATAGGAGCTGATCCAGAATCTATGGAATGTTGGAAAATGACTGTCAATGCATCCGCTATTTCTAAAGCCACCTCCTTAAGTACTCTGGGATGCAGTCCATCAGGTTCTGGGGATTTATCGGCCTTCAATCCCATCAATTTCCCCAACACAATTTCCCGACTAATAAGGATTTCCCTCAGTTCCTCCTTCTTACTAGACCCTCTGACCCCTTTTATATCCAGAAGGTTGTTTGTGTCCTCCTTAATGAATACCGAACCAAAGTACTTGTTCAATTGGTCTGCCGTTTCTTTGTTCCCCGTTATGACTTCCCCTGATTCTGACTGCAGGGGACCTACATTTGTCTTTACTAACCTTTTTCTCTTTACATATCTATAGAAGCTTTTGCAGTCCATCTTACTGTTCCCTGCAAGCTTCTTCTCGTACTCTATTTTCCCTGCCCTAATCAAACCCTTTGTCCTCCTCTGCTGAGTTCTAAATTACTCCCAGTCCCCAGGTTCGCTGCTATTTCTGGCCAATTTATATCCCAGATTTCCCTTGATAGCCACGGTTGAGCCACCTTCCCTTTTTTATTTTTACGCCAGACAGGGATGTACAATTGTTGTAGTTCATCCATGCGGTCTCTAAATGTCTGCCATTGCACACCCATTGTCAACCCCTTAAGTATCATTCGCCAATCTATCCTAGCGAATTCACGCCTCATACCTTCAAAGTTACCCTTCTTTAAGTTCTGGACCATGGTCTCTGAATTAAATGTTTCATTCTCCATCCTAATGTAGAATTCCACCATATTATGGTCACTCTTCCCCAAGAGGCCACACACAATGAGATTGCTAATTAATCCTCTCTCATTACACAACACCCAGTCTAAGATGGCCTCCCCACTAGTTGGTTCCTTGACATATTGGTCTAGAAAACCATCCCTTATGCACTCCAGGAAATCCTCCTCCATCGTATTGCTTCCAGTTTTGTTAGCCCAATCTATATGCATATTGAAGTCACCCATGATAACTGCTGCATCTTTATTGCATGCAACCATAATTTCCTGTTTGATGCCTTCCCCAACATCACTACTACTGTTTGGAGGTCTGTACACAACTCCCACTAATGTTCTTTGCCCTTTGGTGTTCTGCAGCTCTACCCATATAGATTCCACATCATCCAAGCTAATGTCCTTCCTAACTATTGCATTAATCTCCTTTTTATCCAGCAATGCTAGCCCACCTCCTTTTCCTTTTATTCTATCCTTCCTGAATGTTGAATATCCTTGGATGTTGAGTTCCCAGCCCTGATCATCCTGGAGCCATGTCTCTGTAATCCCCATCAATGCATATCTGTTAAAATCGATTTGCACAGTTAATTCATCCACCTTATTACGGATACTCCTTGCATTAAGACACAAAGCCTTCAGGCTTGTTTTTTTAACACCCTTTGTCCTTTTAGAATTATGATGTAGTGTGCCCCTTTTTGTTTCTTGCCTTTGTTTACTCAGCCTTCCATTATTGCTTTTTACCTTTCTACCATCTGTTTCTCACTCCATATTACTTCGCACTGTCTCACTGCATAGGTTCCCATCCCCCTGCCATATTAGTTTAAACACTCCCGAACTACATTAGCAAATGCTACCCCCCAGGACATCAGTTCCAGTCCTGCCCAATTGCAAACCATCCCTTTTGTACAGGTCCCACTTCCCCCAGAACTGGTTCCAATGTCCCAGGAATTTGAATCCCCCCCTCTTGCACCACTGCTCAAGCCACATATTTATTCTAACTATCCTGCTCCCTCTACTCTGATTAGCACATGGCACTGGTAGCAATCCAGAGATTACTACCTTTTGAAGTCCTACCTTTTATTTTAACCCCTAGCTCCCTAAATTCAGGTTGTAGGACCTCTTCCCGCTTCTTACCTATATCGTTGGTACCTACATGTACCACGACAACTGGCTGTTCACCCTCCCTTTCCAGAATGCTCTGCAGCCACTCTGAAACATCCTTGACCCTTGCACCAGGGAGGCAACATACCATTCTGGAGTCTCGGTTGCGGCCGCAGAAATTCCTATCTATTCCCCTTACAATAGAGTCCCCTATCACTATAGCTCTCCCACTCTTTTTCCCGCCCTTCTGTGCAGCAGAGCCACCCATGGTACCATGAACCTGGCTGCTGGTGCCTTCCCCTGGTAAGTCACCTCCCCCAACAGAATCCAAAATGGTATATCTGTTTTGGAGGGAGATGACCGCAGGGGACTGCTGCACGACCTTCCTGCTCTTGCCTTTTCTCTTGGTCACCCATTCATTATCTGTCCTAACCCTTACCTGCGGTGTGACCAACTCACTAAATGTGCTATCCACAACATTCTCAGCATCGCGCATGCTCCAGAGTGAGTCCATCCGCAGCTCCTGTGCCATCATGCGATCTGTCAGGAGCTGCAGCTGGACACACTTCCTGCACACATAGTAGTCAGGGACAGTCCCTGATTTCCAAGATAGCACAGGAGGAGCATGACATGGGTCCGAGCTCTCCTGCCATGACTTAACCCTTAAATTAATTTACTTACTAAAATTTACTTAAACACCAAACAGCTAATTAGTAGTTCGCTGCCAATTAAAACAATCTAAAAGTCAATCTAAAAGAGAGTTATACTTACCAATCAAACAGCCAACCACTTACCAGCTTGGCTGTGACATCACCTCTCGATTTCGCACCTCTGTATCTTTGTCTGCAGCTGGTTGGGCTGGTCTCTGGGCCTCCATCTCCTACTCTCGCACTTCTTATTAGCTGCTCTAATGAGAGAGAAAAAGGGTGTATGAGAGAGAGAGAGGGTGCACGAGAGAGAGAGTGAGAGAGAGCATGTAAAAGAGAGAGAGAGAGAGAGAGAGATGATGTGTGAGAGAGAGAGGGTGTACGAGGGAGACACAGTGCGAAAGAGAGGGGTTGTACAAGAGAGAAAGTGATAGAGAGACGGTGTACAATTGAGAGAGAGAGTAGGTGTATGAGAGAGAGAGTTAGAATGAGAGAGGGGGTTGTATGAGAGAGAGAGAGAGAGAGAGAGGATGCATGAGAGAGAGAGAGGGAGAGAAATAGAGAGACGGTGAGAGAGAGAATGATTGAGAGAGGCGGGGAAGAGAGAGAGAGAGAGGGGTGGGGAGAGGGGAAAGAGAGAGAGAGAGAGGGTGGGGAGAGGGAAGAGAGGGAGAGAGGGGGAGAGAGAGAGAAAGAGAGAGTGAGACCAGGGAAAGAGAGTGAGAGAGAGAGAGATTGAGAGAGGGGTGGATAAGAGCAAGAGAGAGAGAGGGAATATGAGAGATGAAAGGGAGAGAGAGAGGGTGTACGAGAGAGATACAGAGAAAGAGGATGTATGAGAGAGCAAGAGAGAGAGAGAGAGAGAGCGAGAGTGAGAAGTTTTACGAGAGAGCGAGAGAGAGATAGAGGGTGTGTGAGAGAGAGAGAGGGTGTACGAGGGGAGCAGAGATAGGGGAAAAGAGAGAGAGAGAGAGAGGGGGTGGGGGGAGAGGGAGAGAGAGAGATAGAGAGGGAGGGGGAGAAGGTGAGGGAGAAGGGTGCCAGGGGAAGAGATGCAGGGAAAGAGACATTGAGAGAGGGGCGGAAGAGAGCGAGAGAGAGAGGGAGTATGACAGGGAGAGAGAGAGGGAGTAGGAGAGAGAAACAGAGAGAGAGGATGTACGAGAGAGAGAGCGAAGAGAGAGAGAAAGAGAGAGGAGGAGGGCGGCTGAATTGAAAGCGGGAGAGAGGGAGAGAGAGAGAGAAGGTGTACGAGAGAGAGAGAGAGAGGGAGAGAGCGAGCGAGAGAGACGGTGAGAGAGAGAGAGAATAATTGAGAGAGAAGGGGAAGAGGGAGGGGGGAAGAGAGAGGGGGGAAAGAGGGAGCGTGACAGAGGGGGGCCGGGGGAAGAGAGAGAGGGGCGGGGACAGGGGGGAAAGAGAGAGAGAGAGAGAGAGAGAGTGGGGGGGGAGGGAAGAGAGAGAGAGAGGGCGAGAGAGAGAAAGAGAGAGTGATGCCAGGGAAAGAGAGAGAGAGAGGGGGGCGGTGGAAGAGAGAGTGAGAAAGTGAGGAGGGCGGTGGAAGATAAACAGGGAGAGAGAGAGGAGGTGGCGGGGGAGAGGGAGAGAGAGAGATAGAGAGGGAGGGGGAGAAGGTGAGGGAGAAGTGTGCTGGGGGAAGAGATGGAGGGAGAGAGAGATTGAGAGAGGGGTGGATGAGAGCGAGAGAGAGAGGGAATATGAGAGATGAAAGGGAGAGAGAGAGGGTGTACGAGAGAGAAACAGAGAAAGAGGATGTATGAGAAAGCGAGAGAGAGAGAGAGTGCGAGAGTGAGAAGTTTTACGAGAGAGCAAGAGAGAGATAGAGGGTGTATGAGAGAGCGAGAGGGTGTACGAGAGAGAGAGAGAAAGTGTGTGAGAGAGAGAGGGAGAGGGTGTATGAGAGAGAGAGTTTGTACGAGAGAGAAAGAGAGCAAGTGAAAGAGCAAGAGAGAGGGTGTATGAAAGAGTGAGAGAGAGTGTAAGAGAGAGAGAGGGAGAGAGAGAGAGATGGTGAGAGATAGAGAGAGAGATGGGGGAGAGGGTGAGAGAGAGGGGTGCCAGGGGAAGAGAGCGAGGGAGAGAGAGATTGAGAGAGAGGGGGGAAGAGAGAGGGAGAGGGAGACAGAGAGTGTATGTCAGAGAGAGAGTGAGAGAGAGAGAGACAGAGAGAGGGTGCACGAGGGAGAGAGAGAGGGGGTACAAGAGAGAGAGAGGGGTTGTACGAGAGAGAGAGCGAACGAGAGAGAGAGAGGGTGTACAAGAGAGAGAGGGAGAGAGGGTGTACAAGAGAGAGAGAGAGGGGTTGTACGAGAGAGAGAGCGAGCGAGAGAGAGAGGGTGTATGAGAGAGAGAGGGATAGAGGGAGAGAGAGATGGTGAGAGAGAGAGAGGGGGAAAAGAGAGAGAGAAGGGGAAGAGAGAGAGAGAGGGAGGGGTTGTAGATAGAGTGGGTGACGAGAGAGAGAGAGAGAGAGAAAGAGTGTGGGGGGAAGAGAGATGGGGGTGAAGAGAGAAAGAGCATGAGAGATGAGAGAGAGAGAGGATGCACGAGAGAATGAGAGAGAGAGTGAGGGGGGGCGGGGGAAGAGAGAGAGTGAGCGAGGGAGGGAGGTGCTAAGGAAGAGAGAGAACGATAGAGAGAGAGAGAGAGAGAGAGACGGTGAGAGCGAGAGAGAGAGACAGAGATTGAGGCCATGGATAGAGAGAGAGAGAGATTGGGGGGAGCGCGGGGGAAGAGAGAGCGAGAGAGCGAGAGAGAGTGGAGCAAGGGGAAGAGAGAGAGAGAGAGAGGGGGGAAGAGAGAGAGGGAGAGAGAGATTGAGAGAAGGGGGAAGAGAGAGAGAGAGAAAAACAGAAGGTGTATGAGAAAGAGACAGAGACAGAGGGTGTACGAGAGAGAGAGAGTGTAGGAGAGAGAGAGAGAGGGTTTATGAGAGTGAGAGACAGAGTGAGAGAAGGTGAGAGTGTATGAGAGAGAGAGAGATAGAAAGAGAGAGGGTGTATGAGAGACAGAGAGGGTATACGAGAGAGACAGAGAGAGAGCATTTACGAGAGAGAGAGGATGTACGAGAGAGAGAGAGAGACAGATAGAGAGAGAGGGTGCACGAGAGAGAGAGCGAGAGATGGTGTCGGAGTGAGAGAGGGAGAAAGAGAGAGATGGTGTCGGAGAGAGAGAGGGAGAGAGAGAGAGATGGTGAGAGAGAGGGATTGAGAAAGGGGGAAGAGAGAGGGGGAAGAGAGAGAGGGGGAAGAGAGAGCGGGGAAGAGAACGAGGCTGGGGAAGAGAGAGAGAGAGGGAGAGGGAGGGAGAGTGGGGGAGGGAAGAGAGAGGGGATGAAGAGAGAGAGAGAGAGTGGGGGGGGAAGAGAGAGAGAGAGAGAGAGAAAAAGTGAGAGGGTGTGGGGGAAGAGAGAGAGAGAGCGGGTGAGGGAGATAGAGACGGGGGGGAGAGAGTCAAGGCAAGGGGTGCTAGGGGAAGAGCGATTGAGAGAGGGGGAAGAGACAGAGAGAGAGACAGAGGGTGTATAAGAGAGAGCGAGAGACAGGGTGTACGAGAGAGACAGAGAGAGAGAGAGGGTGTACGACAGAGAGGGGATGTACGAGAAAGAGAGAGCGAGAGAGAGAGTGAGGGAGGGAGGGAGGGGATGAGGTGCGGGGGAAGAGAAAGAAAGAGAGAGAGAGAGAAAGAGAGGAGAGAGAATGAGGCCGGGAAAAGAGAGAGAGAGCGATTGAGGGAGAGGCGGGGACTAAGAGCGGTGCGGAAGAGAGAGAGGAGGGAAGAGAGGGAGAGAAAGAAAGAGAGGGGGTGCGGGAAGAGAAAGAGGGATAGAGAGAGAGGGGGGGAGGGGGAGAGGGAGAGAGGGAGAGAGAGGGGGAAGAGGGTGAGAGAGAGGGGTGCCAGGAGAAGAGAGAGAGAGAGAGAGAGAGTGTGAGGCTGCGGGAAGAGAGAGAGAGAAAGAGATTGAGAGAGGGGGCAAGAGTGAGGGGGGAGTGGGGTAAGAGAGACAGAGAGAGAGAGAGGGGGAGGAAGGTGCCGGGGAAGAGAGAGAACGAGAGAGAGAGGGAGAGAGAGAGAGAGAGAGAGAGACAGAGATTGAGGCCATGGATAGAGTGAGAGAGAGATTGGGGAGGGCGAGAGGGGGGGAAGATAGAGAGGGAGCGGGGGAAAAGAGGGAGAGAGTGAGAGAGAGTGGGTCTGGGGGAAGAGAGAGAGAGAGAGGGGGGAGGGCAGAGGGAGAGAGAGAGAGTGAGAGAGAGAGGGGGCAGAGGGTGAGGGAGAGTGGTGCAGGGGGAACAGAGAGAGGGAGAGAGATTGAGAGAAGGGGGAAGAGAGAGAGAGAGAGAAACAGAGGTTTTATGAGAAAGAGACAGAGAGAGGGGGTATACGAGAGAGAGTCAGAGAGAGAGAGAGAGAGAGGGTGTACGACAGAGAGAGAAATGATGTACGAGAGAGAGAGTGTAGGACAGAGAGAGAGAGGGTGTATGAGAGTGAGAGACAGAGAGAGAGAAGGTGAGAGGGTATGTGAGAGAGAGAGAGAGAGAGAGAGAGAGAGAAAGGGAGAGGGTGTATGAGAGACAGAGAGGATATACGAGAGAGACAGAGAGAGAGGATGTACGAGAGAGAGAGAGAGGCAGATAGAGAGAGCGGAATAGGAGAGAGAGAGATAGAGGGTGTACGAGAGAGAGAGAGCGAAGAGAGAGAAAGAGAGAGGAGGAGGGCGGCTGAAATGAAAGCGGGAGAGAGGGAGAGAGAGAGAGAAGGTGTACGAGAGAGAGAGAGAGAGGGAGAGAGCGAGCGAGAGAGACGGTGAGAGAGAGAGAGAATAATTGAGAGAGAAGGGGAAGAGGGAGGGGGGAAGAGAGAGGGGGGAAAGAGGGAGCGTGACAGAGGGGGGCCGGGGGAAGAGAGAGAGGGGCGGGGACAGGGGGGAAAGAGAGAGAGAGAGAGAGAGACAGAGAGTGGGGGGGGGAGGGAAGAGAGAGAGAGAGGGGCAGCTGAGGAAGAGAGAGAGAGAGGGAGGGTGGTGCTGGGGAAGAGAGAGAGAGAGTGAGAGAGAGAGAGAGGGCGAGAGAGAGAAAGAGAGAGTGATGCCAGGGAAAGAGAGAGAGAGAGGGGGGCGGTGGAAGAGAGAGTGAGAAAGTGAGGTGGGCGGTGGAAGATAAACAGGGAGAGAGAGAGGAGGTGGCGGGGGAGAGGGAGAGAGAGAGATAGAGAGGGAGAGGGAGAAGGTGAGGGAGAAGTGTGCTGGGGGAAGAGATGGAGGGAGAGAGAGATTGAGAGAGGGGTGGATGAGAGCGAGAGAGAGAGGGAATATGAGAGATGAAAGGGAGAGAGAGAGGGTGTACGAGAGAGAAACAGAGAAAGAGGATGTATGAGAAAGCGAGAGAGAGAGAGAGTGCGAGAGTGAGAAGTTTTACGAGAGAGCAAGAGAGAGATAGAGGGTGTATGAAAGAGCGAGAGGGTGTACGAGAGAGAGAGAGAAAGTGTGTGAGAGAGAGAGGGAGAGGGTGTATGAGAGAGAGAGAGTGTACGAGAGAGAAAGAGAGCAAGTGAAAGAGCAAGAGAGAGGGTGTATGAAAGAGTGAGAGAGAGTGTAAGAGAGAGAGAGGGAGAGAGAGAGAGATGGTGAGAGATAGAGAGAGAGATTAAGAGAGGGGGTTTGGGGGAACAGAGAGAGAGAGGGGGGGGGAAGAGAGCGGCGGGGGAGAGAGAGAGAGAGGGAGAGAGAGAGAGAGATAGTGAGTGAGGGGGGCTGGTGGAACAGAGAGAGAGAGAGAGAGTGAGAGGGAGGTAGGGAGGTGCCGGGAAAGGGAGAGAGAGAGAGAGGGAGACAGAGAGAGAGAGAGTGAGGCTGTGGAAAGAGAGAGAGAGAGATAGAGAGATTGGGGGGTGGGGGGAGAGAGGGGAAGAGAGAGAGAGAGGGGCCGGGGAAGAGAGAGAGAGAGAGCAAGAGAGAGAGAGAAAGTGAGGGGGGGTGCGGGGGAAAAGAAAGAAGGACAGAGAGAGAGGGGGTTGGGAGAGGGAGAGAGAGAGATAGAGAGGGAGGGGGAGAGGGAGAGGGAAAATGGTACCGGGGTAGAGAGAGAGGGAGAGAGAGATTGAGGGGGGGGGTGCGGGGAGAAGAAAGACAGAGAGAGAGAGTAAGAGAGAAGGTGTATGAGAGCACGAGAGAGGGTGTAGGAGAGAGAGAGGGAGAGAGAGAGAAAGTGAGAGGGTGCGGGGGAAGAGAGAGAGAGAGAGAGAGACGGGGAGAGGGTCAAGGCGAGGAGTGCTGGGGCATGAGCGATTGAGAGAGGGGAGAAGAGAGAGAGAGACAAAGGGCGTATAAGAGAGAGAGGGAGACAGGGTGTACAAGAGAGAGAGAGAGAGAGAGAGGGAGAGGGTGTACAACAGAGAGGGGATGGAAGAGAAAGAGAGTGAGAGAAAAAGTGTAGGAGAGAGAGAGAGGGTATACGAGAGTGAGAGAGAGTGAGAGAGAGAGGGTGTGTGAGAAAAAGAGAGAGCGAGCGAGAAAGAGAGTGAGAGAGGGCGTACGAGAGAGAGAGAGAGATGGTGTGGGAGAGAGAGGGGGAAGAGAGATGGTGTAGAGAGAGGGGGTAGAGAGAGGGTGGAAGAGAGAGAGAGAGAGGGAGCAAGTAAGGGGTGGAGGGAGGGAGGGAGGGAGGGAGGTGCCGGGCAGAGGATGTAGGAGAGAGAGGGGGAGAGAGAGAGAGAGACAGTGAGAAAAAGAGATTGAGAGAGGGGGGAAGAGAGAGAGAGAGAGAGAGAGAGAGAAGTGGGCCGAAGAGAGAGGGAGAGAGTGGGGGGAGAAGAGAGAGAGAATGGGGCCGGGCAAAGAGAGAGAGAGAGAGAGAGGGAGGGAGGGAGAGGGGCGAGTTGCGGGGGAAGAGAAAGAAAGAGAGAGAGAGAAAGAGAGGTGAGACTGAGGCCAGGGAAAGAGAAAGAGAGCGCGATTGAGAGAGAGGCAGGGAGTGAGAGAGGGGCCGAAGAGAGAGAGAGAGAGAGAGAAAGAGAGAGGGGGATGAGAGAGAAAGAGAGAAGGGGTGGGGGAAGAGAAAGAGGGAGAGAGAGAGAGGGGGGGAGAGGGCAAGAGAGAGAGATGGGGGAGAGGGAGAGAGAGAGGGATGCCAGGGGAAGAGAGCGAGGGAGAGAGAGATTGAGAGAGAGGGGGGAAGAGAGAGAGAGAGGGAGACAGAGAATGTATGTGAGAGAGAGAGTGAGAGAGAGAGAGAGGGTGCACGAGGGAGAGAGAGAGAGGGTGTACAAGAGAGAGAGAGGGATTGTACGAGAGAGAGAGCGAACGAGAGAAAGAGAGGGAGGGAGAGAGGGTGTACAAGAGAGAGAGAGGGGTTGTACGAGAGAGAGAGCGAGCAAGAGAGAGAGGGTGTATGAGAGAGAGAGGGATAGAGGGAGAGAGAGATGGTGAGAGAGAGAGAGGGGGAAAAGAGAGAGAGAAGGGGAAGAGAGAGAGAGAGGGAGGGGTTGTAGATAGAGTGGGTGACGAGAGAGAGAGAGAGAGAGAAAGAGTGTGGGGGAAGAGAGATGGGGGTGAAGAGAGAAAGAGCATGAGAGATGAGAGAGAGAGAGGATGCACGAGCGAATGAGAGAGAGAGTTAGGGGGGGCGGGGGAAGAGAGAGAGTGAGCGAGGGAGGGAGATGCTAAGGAAGAGAGAGAACGATAGAGAGAGAGAGAGAGAGAGAGACGGTGAGAGCGAGAGAGAGAGACAGAGATTGAGGCCATGGATAGAGAGAGAGAGAGATTGGGGGGTAGCGCGGGGGAAGAGAGAGCGAGAGAGTGAGAGAGAGTGGAGCAAGGGGAAGAGAGAGAGAGAGAGAGAGAGGGGGGAAGAGAGAGAGGGAGAGAGAGATTGAGAGAAGGGGGAAGAGAGAGAGAGAGAAAAACAGAAGGTGTATGAGAAAGAGACAGAGACAGAGGGTGTACGAGAGAGAGAGAGTGTAGGAGAGAGAGAGAGAGGGTTTATGAGAGTGAGAGACAGAGTGAGAGAAGGTGAGAGTGTATGAGAGAGAGAGAGAGAAAGAGAGAGGGTGTATGAGAGACAGAGAGGATATACGAGAGAGACAGAGAGAGAGCATTTACGAGAGAGAGAGGATGTACGAGAGAGAGAGAGAGACAGATAGAGAGAGAGGGTGTACGAGAGAGAGAGCGAGAGATGGTGTCGGAGTGAGAGAGGGAGAAAGAGAGAGATGGTGTCGGAGAGAGAGAGGGAGAGAGAGAGAGATGGTGAGAGAGAGGGATTGAGAAAGGGGGAAGAGAGAGGGGGAAGAGAGAGAGGGGGAAGAGAGAGCGGGGAAGAGAAGGAGGCTGGGGAAGAGAGAGAGAGAGGGAGAGGGAGGGAGAGTGGGGGAGGGAAGAGAGAGGGGATGAAGAGAGAGAGAGAGAGTGGGGGGGTAAGAGAGAGAGAGAGAGAGAGAAAAAGTGAGAGGGTGTGCGGGAAGAGAGAGAGAGAGCGGGTGAGGGAGATAGAGACGGGGGGAGAGAGTCAAGGCAAGGGGTGCTGGGGGAAGAGCGATTGAGAGAGGGGGAAGAGACAGAGAGAGAGACCGAGGGTGTATAAGAGAGAGCGAGAGACAGGGTGTACGAGAGAGACAGAGAGAGAGAGAGGGTGTACGACAGAGAGGGGATGTACGAGAAAGAGAGAGCGAGAGAGAGAGTGAGGGAGGGAGGGGATGAGGTGCGGGGGAAGAGAAAGAAAGAGAGAGAGAGAGAAAGAGAGGAGAGAGAATGAGGCCGGGGAAAGAGAGAGAGAGCGATTGAGAGAGAGGCAGGGAGTAAGAGCGGTGCGGAAGAGAGAGAGGGGGGAAGAGAGGGAGAGAAAGAAAGAGAGAGGGGGTGCGGGAAGAGAAAGAGGGATAGAGAGAGAGGGGGGGGAGGGGGAGAGGGAGAGAGAGAGAGAGAGGAGGAAGAGGGTGAGAGAGAGGGGTGCCAGGAGAAGAGAGAGAGAGAGAGAGAGAGTGTGAGGCTGCGGGAAGAGAGAGAGAGAAAGAGATTGAGAGAGGGGGCAAGAGTGAGGGGGGAGTGGGGTAAGAGAGAGAGAGAGAGAGAGAGGGAGGAAGGTGCCGGGGAAGAGAGAGAACGAGAGAGAGAGGGAGAGAGAGAGAGAGAGAGAGAGAGACAGAGATTGAGGCCATGGATAGAGTGAGAGAGAGATTGGGGAGGGCGAGAGGGGGGGAAGATAGAGAGGGAGCGGGGGAAAAGAGGGAGAGAGTGAGAGAGAGTGGGTCTGGGGGAAGAGAGAGAGAGAGAGGGGGGAGGGCTGAGGGAGAGAGAGAGAGTGAGAGAGAGAGGGGGCAGAGGGTGAGGGAGAGTGGTGCAGGGGGAACAGAGAGAGGGAGAGAGATTGAGAGAAGGGGGAAGAGAGAGAGAGAGAGAGAAACAGAGGTTTTATGAGAAAGAGACAGAGAGAGGGGGTGTACGAGAGAGAGTCAGAGAGAGAGAGAGAGAGAGGGTGTACTACAGAGAGAGAAATGATGTACGAGAGAGAGAGTGTAGGAGAGAGAGAGAGGGTGTATGAGAGTGAGAGACAGAGAGAGAGAAGGTGAGAGGGTATGAGAGAGAGAGAGAGAGAGAAAGAGAGAGGGTGTATGAGAGACAGAGAGGATATACGAGAGAGACAGAGAGAGAGGATGTACGAGAGAGAGAGAGAGGCAGATAGAGAGAGCGGAATAGGAGAGAGAGAGATAGAGGGTGTACGAGAGAGAGAGCGAAGAGAGGAGGAGGGCGGCTGAAATGAAAGTGGGAGAGAGGGAGAGAGAGAGAGAAGGTGTACGAGAGAGAGAGAGGGAGAGAGCGAGCGAGAGAGACGGTGAGAGAGAGAGAGAATAATTGAGAGAGAAGGGGAAGAGGGAGGGGGGAAGAGAGAGGGGGGAAAGAGGGAGCGTGACAGAGGGGGGCCGGGGGAAGAGAGAGAGGGGCGGGGACAGGGGGGAAAGAGAGAGAGAGAGAGAGAGAGAGAGTGGGGGGCGAGGGAAGAGAGAGAGAGAGGGGCAGCTGAGGAAGAGAGAGAGAGAGGGAGGGTGGTGCTGGGGAAGAGAGAGAGAGAGTGAGAGAGAGAGAGAGGGCGAGAGAGAGAAAGAGAGAGTGATGCCAGTGAAAGAGAGAGAGAGAGGGGGGCGGTGGAAGAGAGAGTGAGAAAGTGAGGAGGGCGGTGGAAGATAAACAGGGAGAGAGAGAGGAGGTGGCGGGGGAGAGGGAGAGAGAGAGATAGAGAGGGAGGGGGAGAAGGTGAGGGAGAAGTGTGCTGGGGGAAGAGATGGAGGGAGAGAGAGATTGAGAGAGGGGTGGATGAGAGCGAGAGAGAGAGGGAATATGAGAGATGAAAGGGAGAGAGAGAGGGTGTACGAGAGAGAAACAGAGAAAGAGGATGTATGAGAAAGCGAGAGAGAGAGAGAGTGCGAGAGTGAGAAGTTTTACGAGAGAGCAAGAGAGAGATAGAGGGTGTATGAGAGAGCGAGAGGGTGTACGAGAGAGAGAGAGAAAGTGTGTGAGAGAGAGAGGGAGAGGGTGTATGAGAGAGAGAGAGTGTACGAGAGAGAAAGAGAGCAAGTGAAAGAGCAAGAGAGAGGGTGTATGAAAGAGTGAGAGAGAGTGTAAGAGAGAGAGAGGGAGAGAGAGAGAGATGGTGAGAGATAGAGAGAGAGATTAAGAGAGGGGGTTTGGGGGAACAGAGAGAGAGAGTGGGGGGGAAGAGAGCGGCGGGGGAGAGAGAGAGAGAGGGAGAGAGAGAGAGAGATAGTGAGTGAGGGGGGCTGGTGGAACAGAGAGAGAGAGAGAGAGTGAGAGGGAGGTAGGGAGGTGCCGGGAAAGGGAGAGAGAGAGAGAGGGAGACAGAGAGAGAGAGAGTGAGGCTGTGGAAAGAGAGAGAGAGAGAGAGAGATTGGGGGGTGGGGGGAGAGAGGGGAAGAGAGAGAGAGAGGGGCCGGGGAAGAGAGAGAGAGAGAGCAAGAGAGAGAGAGAAAGTGAGGGGGGGTGCGGGGGAAAAGAAAGAGGGACAGAGAGAGAGGGGGTTGGAAGAGGGAGAGAGAGAGATAGAGAGGGAGGGGGAGAGGGAGAGGGAAAATGGTACCGGGGTAGAGAGAGAGGGAGAGAGAGATTGAGGGGGGGGGTGCGGGGAGAAGAAAGACAGAGAGAGAGAGTAAGAGAGAAGGTGTATGAGAGCACGAGAGAGGGTGTAGGAGAGAGAGAGGGAGAGAGAGAGAAAGTGAGAGGGTGCGGGGGAAGAGAGAGAGAGAGAGAGAGAGAGACGGGGAGAGGGTCAAGGCGAGGGGTGCTGGGGCATGAGCGATTGAGAGAGGGGAGAAGAGAGAGAGAGACAAAGGGTGTATAAGAGAGAGAGGGAGACAGGGTGTACAAGAGAGAGAGAGAGAGAGAGAGAGAGAGGGTGTACAAGAGAGAGGGGATGGAAGAGAAAGAGAGTGAGATAAAAAGTGTAGGAGAGAGAGAGAGGGTATACGAGAGTGAGAGAGAGTGAGAGAGAGAGGGTGTGTGAGAAAAAGAGAGAGCGAGCGAGAAAGAGAGTGAGAGAGGGCGTACGAGAGAGAGAGAGAGATGGTGTGGGAGAGAGAGGGGGAAGAGAGATGGTGTAGAGAGAGGGGGTAGAGAGAGGGTGGAAGAGAGAGAGAGAGAGGGAGCAAGTAAGGGGTGGAGGGAGGGAGGGAGGGAGGGAGGTGCCGGGCAGAGGATGTAGGAGAGAGAGGGGGAGAGAGAGAGAGAGACAGTGAGAAAAAGAGATTGAGAGAGGGGGGAACAGAGAGCGAGGGAGAGAGTGGGGGGAGAAGAGAGAGAGAGGGGGGCCGGGCAAAGAGAGAGAGAGAGAGAGAGGGAGGGAGGGAGGGGGGCGAGTTGCGGGGGAAGAGAAAGAAAGAGAGAGAGAGAAAGAGAGGTGAGACTGAGGCCGGGGAAAGAGAAAGAGAGCGCGATTGAGAGAGAGGCAGGGAGTGAGAGAGGGGCCGAAGAGAGAGAGAGAGAGAGAGAAAGAGAGAGGGGGATGAGAGAGAAAGAGAGAGAGAAAGAGAGAAGGGGTGGGGGAAGAGAAAGAGGGAGAGAGAGAGAGGGGGGGAGAGGGCAAGAGAGAGAGATGGGGGAGAGGGTGAGAGAGAGGGGTGCCAGGGGAACAGTGCGAGGGAGAGAGAGATTGAGAGAGAGGGGGGAAGAGAGAGAGAGAGGGAGACAGAGAATGTATGTGAGAGAGAGAGTGAGAGAGAGAGAGAGGGTGCACGAGGGAGAGAGAGAGAGGGTGTACAAGAGAGAGAGAGGGGTTGTACGAGAGAGAGAGCGAACGAGAGAAAGAGAGGGTGTACAAGAGAGAGAGAGGGGTTGTACGAGAGAGAGAGCGAGCGAGAGAGAGAGGGTGTATGAGAGAGAGAGGGATAGAGGGAGAGAGAGATGGTGAGAGAGAGAGAGGGGGAAAAGAGAGAGAGAAGGGGAAGAGAGAGAGAGAGGGAGGGGTTGTAGATAGAGTGGGTGACGAGAGAGAGAGAGAGAGAGAAAGAGTGTGGGGGGAAGAGAGATGGGGGTGAAGAGAGAAAGAGCATGAGAGATGAGAGAGAGAGAGGATGCACGAGAGAATGAGAGAGAGAGTGAGGGGGGGCGGGGGAAGAGAGAGAGTGAGCGAGGGAGGGAGGTGCTAAGGAAGAGAGAGAACGATAGAGAGAGAGAGAGAGAGAGAGACGGTGAGAGCGAGAGAGAGAGACAGAGATTGAGGCCATGGATAGAGAGAGAGAGAGATTGGGGGGGAGTGCGGGGCAAGAGAGAGCGAGAGAGCGAGAGAGAGTGGAGCAAGGGGAAGAGAGAGAGAGAGAGAGAGAGGGGGGAAGAGAGAGAGGGAGAGAGAGATTGAGAGAAGGGGAAGAGAGAGAGAGAGAAAAACAGAAGGTGTATGAGAAAGAGACAGAGACAGAGGGTGTACGAGAGAGAGAGAGTGTAGGAGAGAGAGAGAGGGGGTGTATGAGAGTGAGAGACAGAGTGAGAGAAGGTGAGAGTGTATGAGAGAGAGAGAGAGAGAAAGAGAGAGGGTGTATGAGAGACAGAGAGGATATACGAGAGAGACAGAGAGAGAGCATTTACGAGAGAGAGAGGATGTACGAGAGAGAGAGAGAGACAGATAGAGAGAGAGGGTGTACGAGAGAGAGCGAGAGATGGTGTCGGAGTGAGAGAGGGAGAAAGAGAGAGATGGTGTCGGAGAGAGAGAGGGAGAGAGAGAGAGATGGTGAGAGAGAGGGATTGAGAAAGGGGGAAGAGAGAGGGGGAAGAGAGAGAGGGGGAAGAGAGAGCGGGGAAGAGAAGGAGGCTGGGGAAGAGAGAGAGAGAGGGTGGGAGGGAGAGTGGGGGAGGGAAGAGAGAGGGGATGAAGAGAGAGAGAGAGAGTGGGGGGGGAAGAGAGAGAGAGAGAGAGAGAAAAAGTGAGAGGGTGTGGGGGAAGAGAGAGAGAGAGCGGGTGAGGGGGAGAGAGTCAAGGCAAGGGGTGCTGGGGGAAGAGCGATTGAGAGAGGGGGAAGAGACAGAGAGAGAGACAGAGGGTGTATAAGAGAGAGCGAGAGACAGGGTGTACGAGAGAGACAGAGAGAGAGAGAGGGTGTACGACAGAGAGGGGATGTACGAGAAAGAGAGAGCGAGAGAGAGAGTGAAGGAGGGAGGGAGGGGATGAGGTGCGGGGGAAGAGAAAGAAAGAGAGAGAGAGAGAAAGAGAGGAGAGAGAATGAGGCCGGGGAAAGAGAGAGAGAGTGATTGAGAGAGAGGCGGGGAGTAAGAGCGGTGCGGAAGAGAGAGAGGGGGGAAGAGAGGGAGAGAAAGAAAGAGAGAGGGGGTGCGGGAAGAGAAAGAGGGATAGAGAGAGAGGGGGGGGAGGGGGAGAGGGAGAGAGAGAGAGAGAGGGGGAAGAGGGTGAGAGAGAGGGGTGCCAGGAGAAGAGAGAGAGAGAGAGAGAGAGTGTGAGGCTGCGGGAAGAGAGAGAGAGAAAGAGATTGAGAGAGGGGGCAAGAGTGAGGGGGGAGTGGGGTAAGAGAGAGAGAGAGAGAGAGGGAGGAAGGTGCCGGGGAAGAGAGAGAACGAGAGAGAGAGGGAGAGAGAGAGAGAGAGAGAGAGACAGAGATTGAGGCCATGGATAGAGTGAGAGAGAGATTGGGGAGGGCGAGAGGGGGGGAAGATAGAGAGGGAGCGGGGGAAAAGAGAGAGAGAGTGAGAGAGAGTGGGTCTGGGGGAAGAGAGAGAGAGAGAGGGGGGAGGGCAGAGGGAGAGAGAGAGAGTGAGAGAGAGAGGGCAGAGGGTGAGGGAGAGTGGTGCAGGGGGAACAGAGAGAGGGAGAGAGATTGAGAGAAGGGGGAAGAGAGAGAGAGAGAAAAACAGAGGTTTTATGAGAAAGAGACAGAGAGAGGGGGTGTACGAGAGAGAGTCAGAGAGAGAGAGAGAGGGTGTACGACAGAGAGAGAAATGATGTACGAGAGAGAGAGTGTAGGAGAGAGAGAGAGGGTGTAAGAGAGTGAGAGACAGAGAGAGAGAAGGTGAGAGGGTATGAGAGAGAGAGAGAGAGAGAGAAAGAGAGAGGGTGTATGAGAGACAGAGAGGATATACGAGAGAGACAGAGAGAGTGGATGTACGAGAGAGAGAGAGAGGCAGATAGAGAGAGCGGAATAGGAGAGAGAGAGATAGAGGGTGTACGAGAGAGAGAGCGAAGAGAGAGAGGAGGAGGGTGGCTGAAATGAAAGCGGGAGAGAGGGAGAGAGAGAGAGAAGGTGTACGAGAGAGAGAGAGAGAGGGAGAGAGCGAGCGAGAGAGATGGTGAGAGAGAGAGAGAATAATTGAGAGAGAAGGGGAAGAGGGAGGGGGGAAGAGAGAGGGGGGAAAGAGGGAGCGTGACAAAGGGGGGCCGGGGGAAGAGAGAGAGGGGCGGGGACAGGGGGGAAAGAGAGAGAGAGAGAGAGAGAGAGAGTGGGGGGGGAGGGAAGAGAGAGAGAGAGGGGCAGCTGAGGAAGAGAGAGAGAGAGGGAGGGTGGTGCTGGGGAAGAGAGAGAGAGTGAGAGAGAGAGAGAGGGCGAGAGAGAGAAAGAGAGAGTGATGCCAGGGAAAGAGAGAGAGAGAGGGGGGCGGTGGAAGAGAGAGTGAGAAAGTGAGGAGGGCGGTGGAAGATAAACAGGGAGAGAGAGAGGAGGTGGCGGGGGAGAGGGAGAGAGAGAGATAGAGAGGGAGGGGGAGAAGGTGAGGGAGAAGTGTGCTGGGGGAAGAGATGGAGGGAGAGAGAGATTGAGAGAGGGGTGGATGAGAGCGAGAGAGAGAGGGAATATGAGAGATGAAAGGGAGAGAGAGAGGGTGTACGAGAGAGAAACAGAGAAAGAGGATGTATGAGAAAGCGAGAGAGAGAGAGAGTGCGAGAGTGAGAAGTTTTACGAGAGAGCAAGAGAGAGATAGAGGGTGTATGAGAGAGCGAGAGGGTGTACGAGAGAGAGAGAGAAAGTGTGTGAGAGAGAGAGGGAGAGGGTGTATGAGAGAGAGAGAGTGTACGAGAGAGAAAGAGAGCAAGTGAAAGAGCAAGAGAGAGGGTGTATGAAAGAGTGAGAGAGAGTGTAAGAGAGAGAGAGGGAGAGAGAGAGAGATGGTGAGAGATAGAGAGAGAGATTAAGAGAGGGGGTTTGGGGGAACAGAGAGAGAGAGTGGGGGGGAAGAGAGCGGCGGGGGAGAGAGAGAGAGAGGGAGAGAGAGAGAGAGATAGTGAGTGAGGGGGGCTGGTGGAACAGAGAGAGAGAGAGAGAGTGAGAGGGAGGTAGGGAGGTGCCGGGAAAGGGAGAGAGAGAGAGAGGGAGACAGAGAGAGAGAGAGTGAGGCTGTGGAAAGAGAGAGAGAGAGAGAGAGATTGGGGGGTGGGGGGAGAGAGGGGAAGAGAGAGAGAGAGGGGCCGGGGAAGAGAGAGAGAGAGAGCAAGAGAGAGAGAGAAAGTGAGGGGGGGTGCGGGGGAAAAGAAAGAGGGACAGAGAGAGAGGGGGTTGGAAGAGGGAGAGAGAGAGATAGAGAGGGAGGGGGAGAGGGAGAGGGAAAATGGTACCGGGGTAGAGAGAGAGGGAGAGAGAGATTGAGGGGGGGGTGTGCGGGGAGAAGAAAGACAGAGAGAGAGAGTAAGAGAGAAGGTGTATGAGAGCACGAGAGAGGGTGTAGGAGAGAGAGAGGGAGAGAGAGAGAAAGTGAGAGGGTGCGGGGGAAGAGAGAGAGAGAGAGAGAGAGAGAGACGGGGAGAGGGTCAAGGCGAGGGGTGCTGGGGCATGAGCGATTGAGAGAGGGGAGAAGAGAGAGAGAGACAAAGGGCGTATAAGAGAGAGAGGGAGACAGGGTGTACAAGAGAGAGAGAGAGAGAGAGAGAGAGGGTGTACAACAGAGAGGGGATGGAAGAGAAAGAGAGTGAGAGAAAAAGTGTAGGAGAGAGAGAGAGGGTATACGAGAGTGAGAGAGTGTGAGAGAGAGAGGGTGTGTGAGAAAAAGAGAGAGCGAGCGAGAAAGAGAGTGAGAGAGGGCGTACGAGAGAGAGAGATAGTATGGGAGAGAGAGGGGGAAGAGAGATGGTGTAGAGAGAGGGGGTAGAGAGAGGGTGGAAGAGAGAGAGAGAGAGGGAGCAAGTAAGGGGTGGAGGGAGGGAGGGAGGGAGGGAGGTGCCGGGCAGAGGATGTAGGAGAGAGAGGGGGAGAGAGAGAGAGAGAGACAGTGAGAAAAAGAGATTGAGAGAGGCGGGAACAGAGAGCGAGGGAGAGAGTGGGGGGAGAAGAGAGAGAGAGGGGGGCCGGGCAAAAAGAGAGAGAGAGAGAGAGGGAGGGAGGGAGGGGGGCGAGTTGCGGGGGAAGAGAAAGAAAGAGAGAGAGAGAAAGAGAGGTGAGACTGAGGCCGGGGAAAGAGAAAGAGAGCGCGATTGAGAGAGAGGCAGGGAGTGAGAGAGGGGCCGAAGAGAGAGAGAGAGAGAGAGAAAGAGAGAGGGGGATGAGAGAGAAAGAGAGAGAGAAAGAGAGAAGGGGTGGGGGAAGAGAAAGAGGGAGAGAGAGAGATGGGGGGGAGAGGGCAAGAGAGAGAGATGGGGGAGAGGGTGAGAGAGAGGGGTGCCAGGGGAAGAGAGCGAGGGAGAGAGAGATTGAGAGAGAGGGGGGAAGAGAGAGAGAGAGGGAGACAGAGAATGTATGTGAGAGAGAGAGTGAGAGAGAGAGAGAGGGTGCACGAGGGAGAGAGAGAGAGGGTGTACAAGAGAGAGAGAGGGGTTGTACGAGAGAGAGAGCGAACGAGAGAAAGAGAGGGTGTACAAGAGAGAGAGGGAGAGAGGGTGTACGAGAGAGAGAGGGGTTGTACGAGAGAGAGAGCGAGCGAGAGAGAGAGGGTGTATGAGAGAGAGAGGGATAGAGGGAGAGAGAGATGGTGAGAGAGAGAGAGGGGGAAAAGAGAGAGAGAAGGGGAAGAGAGAGAGAGAGGGAGGGGTTGTAGATAGAGTGGGTGACGAGAGAGAGAGAGAGAGAGAAAGAGTGTGGGGGGAAGAGAGATGGGGGTGAAGAGAGAAAGAGCATGAGAGATGAGAGAGAGAGAGGATGCACGAGAGAATGAGAGAGAGAGTGAGGGGGGGCGGGGGAAGAGAGAGAGTGAGCGAGGGAGGGAGGTGCTAAGGAAGAGAGAGAACGATAGAGAGAGAGAGAGAGAGAGAGACGGTGAGAGCGAGAGAGAGAGACAGAGATTGAGGCCATGGATAGAGAGAGAGATTGGGGGGAGCGCGGGGGAAGAGAGAGCGAGAGAGCGAGAGAGAGTGGAGCAAGGGGAAGAGAGAGAGAGAGAGAGAGAGAGAGGGGGGAAGAGAGAGAGGGAGAGAGAGATTGAGAGAAGGGGGAAGAGAGAGAGAGAGAAAAACAGAAGGTGTATGAGAAAGAGACAGAGACAGAGGGTGTACGAGAGAGAGAGAGTGTAGGAGAGAGAGAGAGAGGGTGTATGAGAGTGAGAGACAGAGTGAGAGAAGGTGAGAGTGTATGAGAGAGAGAGAGAGAGAAAGAGAGAGGGTGTATGAGAGACAGAGAGGATATACGAGAGAGACAGAGAGAGAGCATTTACGAGAGAGAGAGGATGTACGAGAGAGAGAGAGAGACAGATAGAGAGAGAGGGTGTACGAGAGAGAGAGCGAGAGATGGTGTCGGAGTGAGAGAGGGAGAAAGAGAGAGATGGTGTCGGAGAGAGAGAGGGAGAGAGAGGGAGATGGTGAGAGAGAGGGATTGAGAAAGGGGGAAGAGAGAGGGGGAAGAGAGAGAGGGGGAAGAGAGAGCGGGGAAGAGAAGGAGGCTGGGGAAGAGAGAGAGAGAGGGAGAGGGAGGGAGAGTGGGGGAGGGAAGAGAGAGGGGATGAAGAGAGAGAGAGAGAGTGGGGGGGGGAAGAGAGAGAGAGAGAGAGAAAAAGTGAGAGGGTGTGGGGGAAGAGAGAGAGAGAGCGGGTGAGGGAGATAGAGACGGGGGGAGAGAGTCAAGGCAAGGGGTGCTGGGGGAAGAGCGATTGAGAGAGGGGGAAGAGACAGAGAGAGAGACAGAGGGTGTATAAGAGAGAGCGAGAGACAGGGTGTACGAGAGAGACAGAGAAAGAGAGGGTGTACGACAGAGAGGGGATGTACGAGAAAGAGAGTGCGAGAGAGAGAGTGAGGGAGGGAGGGAGGGGAGGAGGTGCGGGGGAAGAGAAAGAAAGAGAGAGAGAGAGAAAGAGAGGAGAGAGAATGAGGCCGGGGAAAGAGAGAGAGAGTGATTGAGAGAGAGGCGGGGAGTAAGAGCGGTGCGGAAGAGAGAGAGGGGGGAAGAGAGGGAGAGAAAGAAAGAGAGAGGGGGTGCGGGAAGAGAAAGAGGGATAGAGAGAGAGGGGGGGGAGGGGGAGAGGGAGAGAGAGAGAGAGAGGGGGAAGAGGGTGAGAGAGAGGGGTGCCAGGAGAAGAGAGAGAGAGAGAGAGAGAGTGTGAGGCTGCGGGAAGAGAGAGAGAGAAAGAGATTGAGAGAGGGGGCAAGAGTGAGGGGGGAGTGGGGTAAGAGAGAGAGAGAGAGAGAGAGGGAGGAATGTGCCGGAGAAGAGAGAGAACGAGAGAGAGAGGGAGAGAGAGAGAGAGAGAGAGAGACAGAGATTGAGGCCATGGATAGAGTGAGAGAGAGATTGGGGAGGGCGAGAGGGGGGGAAGATAGAGAGGGAGCGGGGGAAAAGAGAGAGAGAGTGAGAGAGAGTGGGTCTGGGGGAAGAGAGAGAGAGAGAGGGGGGAGGGCAGAGGGAGAGAGAGAGAGTGAGAGAGAGAGGGGGCAGAGGGTGAGGGAGAGTGGTGCAGGGGGAACAGAGAGAGGGAGAGAGATTGAGAGAAGGGGGAAGAGAGAGAGAGAGAGAGAAACAGAGGTTTTATGAGAAAGAGACAGAGAGAGGGGGTGTACGAGAGAGAGTCAGAGAGAGAGAGAGAGAGAGGGTGTACGACAGAGAGAGAAATGATGTACGAGAGAGAGAGTGTAGGAGAGAGAGAGAGGGTGTATGAGAGTGAGAGACAGAGAGAGAGAAGGTGAGAGGGTATGAGAGAGACAGAGAGAGAGAGAAAGAGAGAGGGTGTATGAGAGACAGAGAGGATATACGAGAGAGACAGAGATAGAGGATGTACGAGAGAGAGAGAGAGGCAGATAGAGAGAGCGGAATAGGAGAGAGAGAGATAGAGGGTGTACGAGAGAGACAGCGAAGAGAGGAGGAGGGCGGCTGAAATGAAAGCGGGAGAGAGGGAGAGAGAGAGAGAAGGTGTACGAGAGAGAGAGAGAGAGGGAGAGAGCGAGCGAGAGAGACGGTGAGAGAGAGAGAGAATAATTGAGAGAGAAGGGGAAGAGGGAGGGGGGAAGAGAGAGGGGGGAAAGAGGGAGCGTGACAGAGGGGGGCCGGGGGAAGAGAGAGAGGGGCGGGGACAGGGGGGAAAGAGAGAGAGAGAGAGAGAGAGAGAGAGTGGGGGGGGAGGGAAGAGAGAGAGAGAGGGGCAGCTGAGGAAGAGAGAGAGAGAGGGAGGGTGGTGCTGGGGAAGAGAGAGAGAGAGTGAGAGAGAGAGAGAGGGCGAGAGAGAGAAAGAGAGAGTGATGCCAGGGAAAGAGAGAGAGAGAGGGGGGCGGTGGAAGAGAGAGTGAGAAAGTGAGGAGGGCGGTGGAAGATAAACAGGGAGAGAGAGAGGAGGTGGCGGGGGAGAGGGAGAGAGAGAGATACAGAGGGAGGGGGAGAAGGTGAGGGAGAAGTGTGCTGGGGGAAGAGATGGAGGGAGAGAGAGATTGAGAGAGGGGTGGATGAGAGCGAGAGAGAGAGGGAATATGAGAGATGAAAGGGAGAGAGAGAGGGTGTACGAGAGAGAAACAGAGAAAGAGGATGTATGAGAAAGCGAGAGAGAGAGAGAGTGCAAGAGTGAGAAGTTTTACGAGAGAGCAAGAGAGAGATAGAGGGTGTATGAGAGAGCGAGAGGGTGTACGAGAGAGAGAAAGTGTGTGAGAGAGAGAGGGAGAGGGTGTATGAGAGAGAGAGAGTGTACGAGAGAGAAAGAGAGCAAGTGAAAGAGCAAGAGAGAGGGTGTATGAAAGAGTGAGAGAGAGTGTAAGAGAGAGAGAGGGAGAGAGAGAGAGATGGTGAGAGATAGAGAGAGAGATTAAGAGAGGGGGTTTGGGGGAACAGAGAGAGAGAGGGGGGGGAAGAGAGCGGCGGGGGAGAGAGAGAGAGAGGGAGAGAGAGAGAGAGATAGTGAGTGAGGGGGGCTGGTGGAACAGAGAGAGAGAGAGAGAGTGAGAGGGAGGTAGGGAGGTGCCGGGAAAGGGAGAGAGAGAGAGAGGGAGACAGAGAGAGAGAGAGTGAGGCTGTGGAAAGAGAGAGAGAGAGATTGGGGGGTGGGGGGAGAGAGGGGAAGAGAGAGAGAGAGGGGCCGGGGAAGAGAGAGAGAGAGAGCAAGAGAGAGAGAGAAAGTGAGGGGGGGTGCGGGGGAAAAGAAAGAGGGACAGAGAGAGAGGGGGTTGGAAGAGGAAGAGAGAGAGATAGAGAGGGAGGGGGAGAGGGAGAGGGAAAATGGTACCGGGGTAGAGAGAGATGGAGAGAGAGATTGAGGGGGGGGGGGTGCGGGGAGAAGAAAGACAGAGAGAGAGAGTAAGAGAGAAGGTGTATGAGAGCACGAGAGAGGGTGTAGGAGAGAGAGAGGGAGAGAGAGAGAAAGTGAGAGGGTGCGGGGGAAGAGAGAGAGAGAGAGAGAGAGAGACGGGGAGAGGGTCAAGGCGAGGGGTGCTGGGGCATGAGCGATTGAGAGAGGGGAGAAGAGAGAGAGAGACAAAGGGCGTATAAGAGAGAGAGGGAGACAGGGTGTACAAGAGAGAGAGAGAGAGAGAGAGAGAGAGGGTGTACAACAGAGAGGGGATGGAAGAGAAAGAGAGTGAGAGAAAAAGTGTAGGAGAGAGAGAGAGGGTATACGAGAGTGAGAGAGAGTGAGAGAGAGAGGGTGTGTGAGAAAAAGAGAGAGCGAGCGAGAAAGAGAGTGAGATAGGGCGTACGAGAGAGAGAGAGAG
This sequence comes from Pristiophorus japonicus, assembly GCF_044704955.1. NCBI lineage: Eukaryota > Metazoa > Chordata > Chondrichthyes > Pristiophoridae > Pristiophorus > Pristiophorus japonicus. The sequence goes on along the minus strand of NW_027254639.1, from coordinate 158,315 downwards.
ATGGTGTGGGAGAGAGAGGGGGAAGAGAGATGGTGTAGAGAGAGGGGGTAGAGAGAGGGTGGAAGAGAGAGAGAGAGAGGGAGCAAGTAAGGGGTGGAGGGAGGGAGGGAGGGAGGGAGGTGCCGGGCAGAGGATGTAGGAGAGAGAGGGGGAGAGAGAGAGAGAGACAGTGAGAAAAAGAGATTGAGAGAGGGGGGAAGAGAGAGAGAGAGAGAGAGAGAGAAGTGGGCCGAAGAGAGAGGGGGGGAACAGAGAGCGAGGGAGAGAGTGGGGAGAGAAGAGAGAGAGAGGGGGGCCGGGCAAAGAGAGAGAGAGAGAGAGAGGGAGGGAGGGAGGGGGGCGAGTTGCGGGGGAAGAGAAAGAAAGAGAGAGAGAGAAAGAGAGGTGAGACTGAGGCCGGGGAAAGAGAAAGAGAGCGCGATTGAGAGAGAGGCAGGGAGTGAGAGAGGGGCCGAAGAGAGAGAGAGAGAGAGAGAAAGAGAGAGGGGGATGAGAGAGAAAGAGAGAGAGAAAGAGAGAAGGGGTGGGGGAAGAGAAAGAGGGAGAGAGAGAGGGGGGGGGGAGAGGGCAAGAGAGAGAGATGGGGGAGAGGGCAAGAGAGAGAGATGGGGGAGAGGGTGAGAGAGAGGGGTGCCAGGGGAAGAGAGCGAGGGAGAGAGAGATTGAGAGAGAGGGGGGAAGAGAGAGAGAGAGGGAGACAGAGAATGTATGTGAGAGAGAGAGTGAGAGAGAGAGAGAGGGTGCACGAGGGAGAGAGAGAGAGGGTGTACAAGAGAGAGAGAGGGGTTGTACGAGAGAGAGAGCGAACGAGAGAAAGAGAGGGTGTACAAGAGAGAGAGGGAGAGAGGGTGTACAAGAGAGAGAGAGGGGTTGTACGAGAGAGAGAGCGAGCGAGAGAGAGAGGATGTATGAGAGAGAGAGGGATAGAGGGAGAGAGAGATGGTGAGAGAGAGAGAGTGGGAAAAGAGAGAGAGAAGGGGAAGAGAGAGAGTGAGGGAGGGGTTGTAGATAGAGTGGGTGATGAGAGAGAGAGAGAGAGAGAAAGAGTGTGGGGGGAAGAGAGATGGGGGTGAAGAGAGAAAGAGCATGAGAGATGAGAGAGAGAGAGGATGCACGAGAGAATGAGAGAGAGAGTGAGGGGGGGCGGGGGAAGAGAGAGAGTGAGCAAGGGAGGGAGGTGCTAAGGAAGAGAGAGAACGATAGAGAGAGAGAGAGAGAGAGAGACGGTGAGAGCGAGAGAGAGAGACAGAGATTGAGGCCATGGATAGAGAGAGAGAGAGATTGGGGGGAGCGCGGGGGAAGAGAGAGCGAGAGAGCGAGAGAGAGTGGAGCAAGGGGAAGAGAGAGAGAGAGAGAGAGAGGGGGGAAGAGAGAGAGGGAGAGAGAGATTGAGAGAAGGGGGAAGAGAGAGAGAGAGAAAAACAGAAGGTGTATGAGAAAGAGACAGAGACAGAGGGTGTACGAGAGAGAGAGAGTGTAGGAGAGAGAGAGAGAGGGTGTATGAGAGTGAGAGACAGAGTGAGAGAAGGTGAGAGTGTATGAGAGAGAGAGAGAGAGAAAGAGAGAGGGTGTATGAGAGACAGAGAGGATATACGAGAGAGACAGAGAGAGAGCATTTACGAGAGAGAGAGGATGTACGAGAGAGAGAGAGAGACAGATAGAGAGAGAGGGTGTACGAGAGAGAGAGCGAGAGATGGTGTCGGAGTGAGAGAGGGAGAAAGAGAGAGATGGTGTCGGAGAGAGAGAGGGAGAGAGAGAGAGAGAGAGATGGTGAGAGAGAGGGATTGAGAAAGGGGGAAGAGAGAGGGGGAAGAGAGAGAGGGGGAAGAGAGAGCGGGGAAGAGAAGGAGGCTGGGGAAGAGAGAGAGAGAGGGAGAGGGAGGGAGAGTGGGGGAGGGAAGAGAGAGGGGATGAAGAGACAGAGAGTGAGTGGGGGGGGAAGAGAGAGAGAGAGAGAGAGAGAAAGTGAGAGGGTGTGGGGGAAGAGAGAGAGAGAGCGGGTGAGGGAGATAGAGACGGGGGGAGAGAGTCAAGGCAAGGGGTGCTGGGGGAAGAGCGATTGAGAGAGGGGGAAGAGACAGAGAGAGAGACAGAGGGTGTATAAGGGAGAGCGAGAGACAGGGTGTACGAGAGAGACAGAGAGAGAGAGAGGGTGTACGACAGAGAGGGGATGTACGAGAAAGAGAGAGCGAGAGAGAGAGTGAGGGAGGGAGGGAGGGGATGAGGTGTGGGGGAAGAGAAAGAAAGAGAGAGAGAGAGAAAGAGAGGAGAGAGATTGAGGCCGGGGAAAGAGAGAGAGAGCGATTGAGAGAGAGGCGGGGAGTAAGAGCGGTGCGGAAGAGAGAGAGGGGGGAAGAGAGGGAGAGAAAGAAAGAGAGAGGGGGTGCGGGAAGTGAAAGAGGGATAGAGAGAAAGGGGGGGAGGGGGAGAGGGAGAGAGAGAGAGAGAGGGAGAAGAGGGTGAGAGAGAGGGGTGCCAGGAGAAGAGAGAGAGAGAGAGAGAGAGTGTGAGGCTGCGGGAAGAGAGAGAGAGAAAGAGATTGAGAGAGGGGGCAAGAGTGAGGGGGGAGTGGGGTAAGAGAGAGAGAGAGAGAGAGAGGGAGGAAGGTGCCGGGGAAGAGAGAGAACGAGAGAGAGAGGGAGAGAGAGAGAGAGAGAGAGAGACAGAGATTGAGGCCATGGATAGAGTGAGAGAGAGATTGGGGAGGGCGAGAGGGGGGGAAGATAGAGAGGGAGTGGGGGAAAAGAGAGAGAGAGTGAGAGAGAGTGGGTCTGGGGGAAGAGAGAGAGAGAGAGGGGGGAGGGCAGAGGGAGAGTGGTGCAGGGGGAACAGAGAGAGGGAGAGAGATTGAGAGAAGGGGGAAGAGAGAGAGAGAGAGAGAGAAACAGAGGTTTTATGAGAAAGAGACAGAGAGAGGGGGTGTACGAGAGAGAGTCAGAGAGAGAGAGAGAGAGAGGGTGTACGACAGAGAGAGAAATGATGTACGAGAGAGAGAGTGTAGGAGAGAGAGAGAGGGTGTATGAGAGTGAGAGACAGAGAGAGAGAAGGTGAGAGGGTATGAGAGAGAGAGAGAGAGAGAGAAAGAGAGAGGGTGTATGAGAGACAGAGAGGATATACAAGAGAGACAGAGAGAGAGGATGTACGAGAGAGAGAGAGAGGCAGATAGAGAGAGCGGAATAGGAGAGAGAGAGATAGAGGGTGTACGAGAGAGAGAGCGAAGAGAGAGAGAAAGAGAGAGGAGGAGGGCGGCTGAAATGAAAGCGGGAGAGAGGGAGAGAGAGAGAGAAGGTGTACGAGAGAGAGAGAGAGAGGGAGAGAGCGAGCGAGAGAGACGGTGAGAGAGAGAGAGAATAATTGAGAGAGAAGGGGAAGAGGGAGGGGGGAAGAGAGAGGGGGGAAAGAGGAAGCGTGACAGAGGGGGGCCGGGGGAAGAGAGAGAGGGGCGGGGACAGGGGGGAAAGAGAGAGAGAGAGAGAGAGAGAGAGTGGGGGGGGAGGGAAGAGAGAGAGAGAGGGGCAGCTGAGGAAGAGAGAGAGAGAGGGAGGGTGGTGCTGGGGAAGAGAGAGAGAGAGTGAGAGAGAGAGAGAGGGCGAGAGAGAGAAAGAGAGAGTGATGCCAGGGAAAGAGAGAGAGAGAGGGGGGCAGTGGAAGAGAGAGTGAGAAAGTGAGGAGGGCGGTGGAAGATAAACAGGGAGAGAGAGAGGAGGTGGCGGGGGAGAGGGAGAGAGAGAGATAGAGAGGGAGGGGGAGAAGGTGAGGGAGAAGTGTGCTGGGGGAAGAGATGGAGGGAGAGAGAGATTGAGAGAGGGGTGGATGAGAGCGAGAGAGAGAGGGAATATGAGAGATGAAAGGGAGAGAGAGAGGGTGTACGAGAGAGAAACAGAGAAAGAGGATGTATGAGAAAGCGAGAGAGAGAGAGAGTGCGAGAGTGAGAAGTTTTACGATAGAGCAAGAGAGAGATAGAGGGTGTATGAGAGAGCGAGAGGGTGTACGAGAGAGAGAGAGAAAGTGTGTGAGAGAGAGAGGGAGAGGGTGTATGAGAGAGAGAGAGTGTACGAGAGAGAAAGAGAGCAAGTGAAAGAGCAAGAGAGAGGGTGTATGAAAGAGTGAGAGAGAGTGTAAGAGAGAGAGAGGGAGAGAGAGAGAGATGGTGAGAGATAGAGAGAGAGATTAAGAGAGGGGGTTTGGGGGAACAGAGAGAGAGAGGGGGGGGGAAGAGAGCGGCGGGGGAGAGAGAGAGAGAGGGAGAGAGAGAGAGAGATAGTGAGTGAGGGGGGCTGGTGGAACAGAGAGAGAGAGAAAGAGTGAGAGGGAGGTAGGGAGGTAGGGAGGTGCCGGGAAAGGGAGAGAGAGAGAGAGGGAGACAGAGAGAGAGAGAGTGAGGCTGTGGAAAGAGAGAGAGAGAGAGAGAGATTGGGGGGTGGGGGGAGAGAGGGGAAGAGAGAGAGAGAGGGGCCGGGGAAGAGAGAGAGAGAGAGCAAGAGAGAGAGAGAAAGTGAGGGGGGGTGCGGGGGAAAAGAAAGAGGGACAGAGAGAGAGGGGGTTGGGAGAGGGAGAGAGAGAGATAGAGAGGGAGGGGGAGAGGGAGAGGGAAAATGGTACCGGGGTAGAGAGAGAGGGAGAGAGAGATTGAGGGGGGGGGTGCGGGGAGAAGAAAGACAGAGAGAGAGAGTAAGAGAGAAGGTGTATGAGAGCACGAGAGAGGGTGTAGGAGAGAGAGAGGGAGAGAGAGAGAAAGTGAGAGGGTGCGGGGGAAAAGAGAGAGAGAGAGAGAGAGAGACGGGGAGAGGGTCAAGGCGAGGGGTGCTGGGGCATGAGCGATTGAGAGAGGGGAGAAGAGAGAGAGAGACAAAGGGCGTATAAGAGAGAGAGGGAGACAGGGTGTACAAGAGAGAGAGAGAGAGAGAGAGAGGGTGAGGGTGTACAACAGAGAGGGGATGGAAGAGAAAGAGAGTGAGAGAAAAAGTGTAGGAGAGAGAGAGAGGGTATACGAGAGTGAGAGAGAGTGAGAGAGAGAGGGTGTGTGAGAAAAAGAGAGAGCGAGCAAGAAAGAGAGTGAGAGAGGGCGTACGAGAGAGAGAGAGAGATGGTGTGGGAGAGAGAGGGGGAAGAGAGATGGTGTAGAGAGAGGGGGTAGAGAGAGGGTGGAAGAGAGAGAGAGAGAGGGAGCAAGTAAGGGGTGGAGGGAGGGAGGGAGGGAGGGAGGTGCCGGGCAGAGGATGTAGGAGAGAGAGGGGGAGAGAGAGAGAGAGACAATGAGAAAAAGAGATTGAGAGAGGGGGGAAGAGAGAGAGAGAGAGAGAGAGAGAAGTGGGCCAAAGAGAGAGGGGGGAACAGAGAGCGAGGGAGAGAGTGGGGGGAGAAGAGAGAGAGAGGGGGGCCGGGCAAAGAGAGAGAGAGAGAGAGAGAGGGAGGGAGGGAGGGGGGCGAGTTGCGGGGGAAGAGAAAGAAAGAGAGAGAGAGAAAGAGAGGTGAGACTGAGGCCGGGGAAAGAGAAAGAGAGCGCGATTGAGAGAGAGGCCGGGAGTGAGAGAGGGGCCAAAGAGAGAGAGAGAGAGAGAGAGAAAGAGAGAGGGGGATGAGAGAGAAAGAGAGAGAGAAAGAGAGAAGGGGTGGGGGAAAAGAAAGAGGGAGAGAGAGAGAGGGGGGGAGAGGGCAAGAGAGAGAGATGGGGGAGAGGGTGAGAGAGAGGGGTGCCAGGGGAAGAGAGCGAGGGAGAGAGAGATTGAGAGAGAGGGGGGAAGAGAGAGAGAGAGGGAGACAGAGAATGTATGTGAGAGAAAGAGTGAGAGAGAGAGAGAGGGTGCACGAGGGAGAGAGAGAGAGGGTGTACAAGAGAGAGAGAGGGGTTGTACGAGAGAGAGAGCGAACGAGAGAAAGAGAGGGTGTACAAGAGAGAGAGGGAGAGAGGGTGTACAAGAGAGAGAGAGAGGGGTTGTACGAGAGAGAGAGCGAGCGAGAGAGAGAGGGTGTATGAGAGAGAGAGGGATAGAGGGAGAGAGAGATGGTGAGAGAGAGAGAGGGGGAAAAGAGAGAGAGAAGGGGAAGAGAGAGAGAGAGGGAGGGGTTGTAGATAGAGTGGATGACGAGAGAGAGAGAGAGAGTGAAAGAGTGTGGGGGGAAGAGAGATGGGGGTGAAGAGAGAAAGAGCATGAGAGATGAGAGAGAGAGAGGATGCACGAGAGAATGAGAGAGAGAGTGAGGGGGGGCGGGGGAAGAGAGAGAGTGAGCGAGGAAGGAGGTGCTAAGGAAGAGAGAGAACGATAGAGAGAGAGAGAGAGAGAGAGACGGTGAGAGCGAGAGAGAGAGACAGAGATTGAGGCCATGGATAGAGAGAGAGAGAGATTGGGGGGGAGCGCGGGGGAAGAGAGAGCGAGAGAGCGAGAGAGAGTGGAGCAAGGGGAAGAGAGAGAGAGAGAGAGGGGGGAAGAGAGAGAGGGAGAGAGAGATTGAGAGAAGGGGGAAGAGAGAGAGAGAGAAAAACAGAAGGTGTATGAGAAAGAGACAGAGACAGAGGGTGTACGAGAGAGAGAGAGTGTAGGAGAGAGAGAGAGAGGGTGTATGAGAGTGAGAGACAGAGTGAGAGAAGGTGAGAGTGTATGAGAGAGAGAGAGAGAGAAAGAGAGAGGGTGTATGAGAGACAGAGAGGATATACGAGAGAGACAGAGAGAGAGCATTTACGAGAGAGAGAGGATGTACGAGAGAGAGAGAGAGACAGATAGAGAGAGAGGGTGTACGAGAGAGAGAGCGAGAGATGGTGTCGGAGTGAGAGAGGGAGAAAGAGAGAGATGGTGTCGGAGAGAGAGAGGGAGAGAGAGAGAAATGGTGAGAGAGAGGGATTGAGAAAGGGGGAAGAGAGAGGGGGAAGAGAGAGAGGGGGAAGAGAGAGCGGGGAAGAGAAGGAGGCTGGGGAAGAGAGAGAGAGAGGGAGAGGGAGGGAGAGTGGGGGAGGGAAGAGAGAGGGGATGAAGAGAGAGAGAGAGAGTGGGGGGAGGGAGAGAGAGAGAGAGAGAGAGAAAAAGTGAGAGGGTGTGGGGGAAGAGAGAGAGAGAGCGGGTGAGGGAGATAGAGACGGGGGGAGAGAGTCAAGGCAAGGGGTGCTGGGGGAAGAGCGATTGAGAGAGGGGGAAGAGACAGAGAGAGAGACAGAGGGTGTATAAGAGAGAGCGAGAGACAGGGTGTACGAGAGAGACAGAGAGAGAGAGAGGGTGTACGACAGAGAGGGGATGTACGAGAAAGAGAGAGCGAGAGAGAGAGGGAGGGAGGGAGGAAGGTGCCGGGGAAGAGAGAGAACGAGAGAGAGAGGGAGAGAGAGAGAGAGAGAGAGAGAGACAGAGATTGAGGCCATGGATAGAGTGAGAGAGAAATTGGGGAGGGCAAGAGGGGGGGAAGATAGAGAGGGAGCGGGGGAAAAGAGAGAGAGAGTGAGAGAGAGTGGGTCTGGGGGAAGAGAGAGAGAGAGAGGGTGGAGGGCAGAGGGAGAGAGAGAGAGTGAGAGAGAGAGGGGGAAGAGGGTGAGGGAGAGTGGTGCAGGGGGAAGAGAGAGAGGGAGAGAGATTGAGAGAAGGGGGAAGAGAGAGAGAGAGAGAGAAACAGAGGTTTTATGAGAAAGAGACAGAAAGAGGGGGTGTACGAGAGGGAGTCAGAGAGAGAGAGAGAGAGGGGGTGTACGACAGAGAGAGAAATGATGTATGAGAGAGAGAGTGTAGGAGAGAGAGAGAGGGTGTATGAGAGTGAGAGACAGAGTGAGAGAAGGTGAGAGGGTATGAGAGAGAGAGAGAGAGAGAGAGAAAGAGAGAGGGTGTATGAGAGACAGAGAGGATATACGAGAGAGACAGAGAGAGAGGATGTACGAGAGAGAGAGAGAGGCAGATAGAGAGAGCGGAATAGGAGAGAGAGAGATAGAGGGTGTACGAGAGAGAGAGCGAGAGATGGTGTCGGAGAGAGAGAGGGAGAGAGAGAGAGATGGTGAGAGAGAGAGAGATTGAGAAAGAGGGGGAAGAGAGAGGGGGGAAAGAGAGAGAGGGGGAAGAGAGAGAGAGAGAGGGAGGGAGAGTGTGGAGGGGAAGAGAGAGGGGGTGAAGAGAGAGAGAGTGGGGGGAAGAGAGAGAGAGAGAGCGAGAAAGTGAGAGGGTGCGGGGAAGAGAGAGAGAGAGAGAGAGAGAGCGGGTGAGGGAGAGAGAGACCGTGGGGGAGAGGGTCAACGCGAGGGGTGCTGGGGGAAGAGCGATTGAGAGAGGGGGTAAGAGAGAGAGAGAGAGAGACAGAGGGTGTATAAGAGAGAGAGGGAGACAGGTTGTACGGGAGAGAGAGAGAGAGCGAGAGAGAGAGAGAGAGAGGGTGTACGACAGAGAGGGGATGTACGAGAAAGAGAGAGTGAGAGAGAGAGAGAGAGGGAGGGGGCGAGGTGCGGGGGAAGAGAAAGAAACAGAGAGAAAAAGAGAGGAGAGAGAATGAGGCCGGGGAAAGACAGAGAGAGAGAGCGATTGAGAGAGAGGTAGGGAGTGAGAGAGGGGCAGAAGAGAGAGAGAGAGAGAGGGGGAAGAGAGAGAGAGAGAGAAAGAGAGAGGGGGTGGGGGAAGAGAAAGAGGGAGAGAGAGAGAGAGAGGTGGGGGTGGAGAGGGAGAGAGAGAGGGGGGGGAGAGGGTGAGAGAGAGGGGTACCAGGGGAAGAGAGAGAGAGCGAGAGAGTGTGAAGCTGGGGGGAGAGAGAGAGAGAGTGAGGGAGGGAGGTGCCGTGGAAGAGAGAGAACGAGAGAGAGAGAGAGAGAGACAGAAATTGAAGCCGTGGATAGAGAGAGAGAAAGATTGGGGGGGAGAGGGGGGGAAGAGAGTGAGAGAGTGGGGGAAGAGAGAGAGAGTGAGAGAGTGTGAGAGAGATTGGGGCCGAGGGAAGAGCGAGAGAGAGGTGGGGGGGCAGAGGGAGAGAGAGAGGGGTGAGAGGGTGAGGGAGAGTGGTGCAGGGGGAAGAGAGAGAGGGAGAGAGAGATTGAGAGAAGGGGGAAGAGAAAGAGAGAGAGAAACAGAGGGTGTATGAGAAAGAGACACAGAGAGAGGGTGTACGAGAGAGAGAGAGAGAGAGAGAGGGTGTACGAGAGAGAGAGAGATAGAGGGTGTACGAGAGAGAGAGAGAGAGGGAGAGAGAGGGTTTATGAGAGAGAGAGAGAGCGAGAGAGGGTGTCGGAGAGAGAGAGGGAGAGAGAGAGAGATGGTGAGAGAGAGAGAGAGAGATTGAGAAAGGGGGAAGAGAGAGGGGGAGAGAGAGCGAGGGGGGAAGAGAGAGAGAGAGAGAATGAGAGAGAAGGAGGCCGGGGGAAGAGAGAGAGAGGGAGAGAGATTGGGGGGGGAAGAGAGAGGGGGCGAAGAGAGAGAGAGAAAGAGTGAGAGAGGGGCAGAAGAGAGAGAGAGAGAGGAGGAAGAGAAAGAGGGAGAGAGAGATTGAGAGAGGGGGGAGAAGAGAGAGAGAGAGGGAGACAGAGGGTGTATATGAGAGAGAGAGAGAGAGACAGAGAGAGGGTGCATGAGGGAGAGAGAGGGTGTACGAGAGAGAGAAGGAGTGGGGGGGAGAGGGGGAGAAGAGAGAGAGAGTGGGGGGGAGAGAGAGAGAGAGTGAGAGAGAGGGTGTACAAGAGAGAGAAGGATTGGGGGTGGAGAGGGGGGGAAGAGAGAGAGAGAGAGCGGGGGAAGAGAGAGAGAGAGAGAGAGTGAGAGAGAGTGGGGCTGGGGGAAGAGAGAGAGAGAGAGGGGGGAAGGCAGAGGGAGAAAGAGAGCGAGAGAGATGGGGGGAGAGGTTGAGGGAGAGTGGTGCAGGGGGAAGAGAGAGAGGGAGAGAGAGATTGAGAGAAGGAGAGAGAAACAGTGGTTTTATGAGAAATAGACAGAGAGCGAGGGTGTACAAGAGAGAGAGAGAGAAAGAGAGGGTTTACGACAGAGAGAGAGAGGATGTACGAGAGAGAGAGAGTGTAGGAGAGAGAGAGAGGGTGAGAGGGTATGAGAGAGAGAGAGAGAGAGAAAGAGAGAGGGTGTACAAGAGAGAGAGGATGTACGAGAGAGACAGAGAGAGTGCATTTACGAGAGAGAGAGAGGATATACGAGAGACAGAGAGACAGAGATAGATAGAGAGCGTACGAGAGAGAGAGAGAGGGAGAGAGAGGGTTTATGAGAGAGAGAGAGAGAGAGAGAGAGCGAGAGATGGTGTCGGAGAGAGAGAGGGAGAGAGAGAGAGATGGTGAGAGAGAGAGAGAGAGAGATTGAGAAAGGGGAAAGAGAGAGGGGGGAGAGAGAAAGAGCGGGGAAGAGAGAGAGAGAGAGAATGAAAGAGAAGGAGGCCGGGGGAAGAGAGAGAGAGAGAGAGAGGGAGAGAGATTGGGGGAGAAGAGAGAGGGGGCGAAGAGAGAAAGAGAAAGAGTGGGGGGGAAGAGAGAGAGAGAGAGAAAGTGAGAGGGTGCGGGGGAAGAGCGAGAGAGAGAGAGAGAGAGCGGGTGAGAGAGAGAGAGAGAGAGACGGTGGGGGAGAGGGTCGAGGCAAGGGGTTTTGGGGGAAGAGCGATTGAAAGAGGGGGAAGAGAGAGAGAGAGACAGAGGGTGTATAAGAGAGAGAGAGAGAGACAGGGTGTATGAGAAAGACAGGGTGTATGAGAAAGACAGAGAGAGAGAGGGCGTACGACAGAGAGGGGATGTACGAGAAAGAGAGAGAGAGAAAGTGTAGGAGAGAGAGAGAGGGTTTATGAGAGTGAGAGAGAGTGAGAGAGGGTGTGTGAGAAAGAGAGAGAACGAGCGAGAGAGAGAGTGTGAGAGGGTGTACAAGAGAGAGAGAGATGGTGTGGGAGAGAGACAGGGAGAGAGAGAGGATAGTGCGAGAGAGAGAGGGAGACGAGAGTGGGGGTAGAGAGAGAGTGGGAAGAGAGAGGGAGAGAGAGGGAGCAAGAGAGGGGTGGAGGGAGGGATGGAGGGAGGGAGGGGGAGGGGGTGAGGTGCAGGGGAAGAGAAAGAAAGAGAGAGAGAGAGAAAGAGAGGAGAGAGAATGAGGCCAGGGATAGAGAGAACGAGAGCGATTGAGAGAGAGGTGGGGAGTGAGAGAGGGGCGGAAGAGAGAGAGAGAGAGAGAGAGGGGGAAGAGAGAGAGAGAGAGAGAAAGGGAGAAGGGGGTGGGGGAAGAGAAAGAGGGAGAGAGAGAGGGAGAGAGGGGGGAAGAGGGAGAGAGAGAGAGAGAGGGGGGAGAGGGTGAGAGAGAGCGGTGCCGGGGGAAGGGAGAGAGAGAGAGATTGAGAGAGGGAGAGACAGAGAGAGGGTGTACGAGGGAGGGAGAGAGGGTGTATGAGAGAGAAGGTAGACAGGGTGTACAAGAGAGAGAGAGGTGGTGTACGAGAGAGCGAGCGAGAGAGAGAGTGAGAGAGAGGGTGTACGAGAGAGAGAGGGATAGACGGCGAGAGAGAGAGACGGTAAGAGAGTGAGAGAGATTGAGAGAGGGCGGAAGAGAGAGAGAGAGAGAGAGGGGGCAAAGAGAGAGAGAAGGGGAAGAGAGAGAGAGGGAGAGAGAAGGTGTATGTGAGAGAGAGAGAGGGCACACAAGGGAGAGAGAGAGAGAGATGATGTACGAGATAGAGAGAGAGAGCGAGAGTACGAAAGAGAGAGAGAGAGCGAGAGAGAGGGTGTAGGAGAGAGAGAGAGAGAGAGTGAGAGAGAGGTTGTACGAGAGAGAGAGAGACGGTGTTTGAGAGAGAGAGAATGTACGAGAGAGAGAGAGAGAGAGAGGGTGTTGAGAGAGAGAGAGAGATAGAGGGTGTACGAGAGAGAGAGAGAGAGTGAAGCTGTGAGAGAGAGAGAGAGAGAGAGAGAGAGGGTGAGAGAGAGAGAGAGGAAGAGAGTGTATACGAGAGAGAGAGGGTGTACGAGAGAGAGAGAGACAGCGAGAGAGAGTGAGAGAAGGTGTAGGAGAAAGAGAGGCATGGTGAGAGAGAGAGAGAGATTGATAAAGGGGGGAAGAGACAGTGGAAAATGGAGAGAGACGGGGGAGAGAGAGAGAGAGAGAGAGAGAGAGAGACAGGGAGGAAGGGCCAGGGGAAGAGAGCGTGAGAGACTGAGACAGAGAGAGAGAGAGGGTGCCGGGGGAAGAGAGTGAGAGGGGGCTGGGAGAAGAGAGAGAGAGAGAGGGGGAGGGAGTGGTTGGGGAAGAGAGAGAGAGAGAGAGGGAAGAGAAAGGGGAGGAAGAGCGAGAGAGAGATAGTGGGGTGGGGAGGTGGGGGTGGGGGCGGTGGCTGAGAGAGAGAGAGTGGGTGGCTGGGAGAAAAGAGACTCACCTAACCTGTCCAAGTCACCCTGCAGCCTCTTAGCGTCCTCCTCACAGGTCACACCGCCACCCAGCTTAGTGTCATCTGGAGATATTACACTCAATTCCTTCATCCAAATCGTTAATGTATATTGTAAATAGCTGGGTCCCAGCACTGAGCCCTGCGGCATCCCACTAGTCACTGTCTGCCATTCTGAAAAGGACCCATTTATCCCGACTCTATGCTTCCTGTCTGCCAACCAGTTCTCTATCCATGTCAGTCCATTACCTCCTTTAATTTTGCACATAAATCTCTTGCGTGGGGTCTTGGTAAAAGCCGTTTGAAAGTCCAAATACACCACATCCACTGGTTCTCCCTTGTCCACTCTCCTAGTTACATCGTCAAAAAATTACAGAAGATTTGTCAAGCATGATTTCCCTTTCATAAATCCATGCTGACTTGGACCGATCCTGTCACTGCTCTCCAAATGTGCTGTTATTTCATCTTTAATAATCTTTTAGAATTGATTCCTACATTTTCCCCACTACTGATGTCAGGCTAACCAGTCTATAATTACCTGTTTTCTCTCTCCCTCCTTTTTAAAAAAGTGGTGTTACATTAGCTACTCTCCAGTCCATAGGAACTGATCCAGAGTCGATAGACTGTTGGAAAATGATCACCAATGCATCCACAATTTCTAGGGCCACTTCCTTAAGTACTCTGGGATGCAGACTATGTTCCTACCACTGAGGTTAGGCTGACTGGCCTTTAAATATTCGTCTATCCCTTTCTCCATTTTTGAACAAAGTTACCATGTTGTCTTCCAGATAGTAAGAGTTTCTATAGGTATATAAAAAGGAAAAGAGTGGCTAAAGTAAATGTTGATCCCCTAGAGAATGAGACTAAGGAATTAATAATGGTGAACAGGGAAATGGCAGAAACATTGAACAAATATTTTGTATCGATCTTCACAGTAGAAGACACTAAAAACATCCCAATAGTGGATAATCAAGGGGCTATAGAGAGGGAGGAACTTAACAATCACTATCACTAATGAAGTAGTACTAGGTAAAATAATGGGACTAAAGGTGAAACTCAGGCATGAAGGGGCCACTCCCAGCCTAAATACCTGTGTAGCCTTAAAGGATGATGTTTAAATAAGTTCAGTTTGTGTGTTGGAAGCTTTCCTGATTGGGGATTAAATAATTTTTCATTTGTCTGAAAGCCTGTCTTTAAAATAAGAGTTTGTCTGTTAGCTTTAGCTCCATCCACCAGTTTGAACACAGCTGAATTTTTTTTAACCCTTTGTAGTGTTGTCCTGAATGTGGGAAGTTTTATGATTGTGTACCAAGAATTGAATAACATTATGAATTAGAAAGGCAGGTACAGTTTTATTTTGATTATGATTTATGGAGTTAAGAAATGCGCAGAAAACCTCTGCAAAAGATGAGCTTTAGCCTTTAAGTTAGTTGCTATGAATTCAATTAGAAAATTCGAATTCTGACACAGTACTGTCTTTTCAAATGGTTTGCAGAAAGGAGCAAGGGAAAGATTCTGTCTTTGTGTGATGTCCCTTGAAAATTAAAGTTAATGAGGTTAATTAACCTAGGAAAACCCGACTTTCAATTAAATAACCAGAATTTCACCATGGCCACAAAGTGTGAATGTCTCTGGTTCCAGACACGAGATTTTCATGTTGAGGAGAAAAAAGATGTTGATGATGATTTTTTTGCTAGAAAATATAAAAGATGGCGGTTGGTTGTTTGGAAAATGTTTTTCTTAATTTTGAGTGAAGTGATTTAATGACATCAGACAATATTTTGTTCTGCCTTTTTATAAACTCAAAGAAGTTAACCCTTTCTGCTGACAGGTGTTTTCTTAATTTTTGAATTGCGACAGCTGAGACTGAGTGAGCTGTGATATAGGAAGACACCAGCAGAGGGAGGCAGTGAGAGGTGTAACTGAGTGAGCTGTGATATAGGGAGACACCAGCAGAGGGAAGCAGTGAGAGGTGTAATGGAGTGAGCTGTGATCAAGGGAGACACCAGCAGAGGGGGACAATGTGAGGTGTAACGGAGTGAGCTGTGATATAGGGAGACACCAGCAGGGGGAGGCAGTGAGAGGTGTAATGGAGTGAGCTGTGATATAGGGAGACACCAGCAGAGGGAGGCAGTGAGATGTGCAACTGAGTGAGCTGTGATATAGGGAGATACCAGCAGAGGGAGGCAGTGAGAGGTGTAACTGAGTGAGCTGTGATATAGGGAGATACCAGCAGAGGGAGGCAGTGAGAGGTGTAACTGAGTGAGCTGTGATATAGGGAGATACCAGCAGAGGGAGGCAGTGAGAGGTGTAACTGAGTGAGCTGTGATATAGGGAGGCACCAGCAGAGGGAGGCAGTGAGAGGTGTAACTGAGTGAGCTGTGATATAGGGAGATACCAGCAGGGGGAGGCAGTGAGAGGTGTAACTGAGTGAGCTGTGATATAGGGAGACACCAGCAGAGGGAGGTAGTGAGAGGTGTAATTGAGTGAGCTGTGATATAGGGAGACATCAGCAGGGGGAGGCAGTGAGAGGTGTAACTGAGTGAGCTGTGATATAGGGAGACACCAGCAGAGGGGGCAGTGAGAGGTGTAACTGAGTGAGCTGTGATACAGGGAGACACCAGCAGACGGAGGCAGTGAGAGGTGTAACTGAGTGAGCTGTGATGGAGAGAGAGAGAGAGAGATGTACAAGAGACAGAGGGTGTACGAGAGAGAGAGTGTATGAGAGAGAGAGAGAGGTTGTATGAGAGAGAGACCGCATGGATGAATTACAACAATTGTACATTCCTGTCTGGCGTAAAAATAAAAAAGGGAAGGTGGCTCAACCGTGGCTATCTAGGGAAATCAGGGATAGTATTAAAGCCAAGGAAGTGGCATACAAATTGGCCAGAAATAGCAGCGAACCCGGAGACTGGGAGAAATGTCGAACTCAGCAGAGGAGGACAAAGGGTTTCATTAGGACAGGGAAAATGGAGTACGAGAAGAAGCTTGCAGGGAACATTAAGACGGATTGCAAAAGTTTCTATAGATATGTAAAGAGAAAAAGGTTAGTAAAGACAAACTTAGGTCCCCTGCAGTCAGAATCAGGGGAAGTCAAAACGGGGAACAAAGAAATGGCGGACCAATTGAACAAGTACTTTGGTTCGGTATTCACTAAGGAGGACACTAACAACCTTCCGGATATAAAAGAGGTCAGAGGGTCTAGTAAGGAGGAGGAACTGAGGGAAATCCTTATTAGTCGGGAAATTGTGTTGGGGAAATTGATGGGATTGAAGGCCGATAAATCCCCAGGGCCTGACGGACTGCATCCCAGAGTACTTAAGGAGGTGGCCTTGGAAATAGCGGATGCATTGACAATCATTTTCCAACATTCCATTGACTCTGGATCAGTTCCTATCGAGTGGAGGGTAGCCAATGTAACCCCACTTTTTAAAAAAGGAGGGAGAGAGAAAACAGGGAATTATAGACCGGTCAGCCTGACATCGGTAGTGGGTAAAATGATGGAATCAATTATTAAGGATGTCATAGCAGCAGCGCATTTGGAAAGAGGTGACATGATAGGTCCAAGTCAGCATGGATTTGTGAAAGGGAAATCATGCTTGACAAATCTTCTGGAATTTTTTGAGGATGTTTCCAGTAGAATGGACAAGGGAGAACCAGTTGATGTGGTATATTTGGACTTTCAGAAGGCTTTCGACAAGGTCCCACACAAGAGATTAATGTGCAAAGTTAAAGCACATGGGATTGGAGGTAGTGTGCTGACATGGATTGAGAACTGGTTGTCAGACAGGAAGCAAAGAGTAGGAGTAAATGGGGACTTTTCAGAATGGCAGGCGGTGACTAGTGGGGTACCGCAAGGTTCTGTGCTGGGGCCTCAGCTGTTTACATTGTACATTAATGATTTGGACGAGGGGATTAAATGTAGTATCTCCAAATTTGCGGATGACACTAAGTTCGGTGGCAGTGTGAGCTGTGACGAGGATGCTATGAGGCTGCAGAGCGATTTGGATAGGTTAGGTGAGTGGGCAAATGCATGGCAGATGAAGTATAATGTGGATAAATGTGAGGTTATTCACTTTGGAGGTAAAAACAGAGAGACAGACTATTATCTGAATGGTGACAGATTAGGAAAAGGGGAGGTGCAACGAGACCTGGGTGTCATGGTACATCAGTCATTGAAGGTTGGCATGCAGGTACAGCAGGCAGTTAAGAAAGCAAATGGCATGTTGGCCTTCATAGCGAGGGGATTTGAGTACAAGGACAGGGAGGTGTTGCTACAGTTGTACAGGGCCTTGGTGAGGCCACACCTGGAGTATTGTGTGCTGTTTTGGTCTCCTAACCTGAGGAAGGACATTCTTGCTATTGAGGGAGTACAGCGAAGGTTCACCAGACTGATTCCCGGGATGGCAGGAGTGACCTATCAAGAAAGATTGGATCAACTGGGCTTGTATTCACTGGAGTTCAGAAGAGTGAAAGGGGACCTCATAGAAACATATAAAATTCTGACGGGTTTAGACAAGTTAGATGCAGGAAGAATGTTCCCAATGTTGGGGAAGTCCAGAACCAGGGGTCACAGTCTAAGGATAAGGGGTAAACCATTTAGGACCGAGATGAGGAGAAACTTCTTCACCCAGAGAGTGGTGAACCTGTGGAATTCTCTACCACAGAAAGTTGTTGAGCCCAATTCATTAAATATATTCAAAAAGGAGTTAGATGTAGTCCTTACTACTAGGGGATCAAGGGGTATGGCGAGAAAGCAGGAATGGGGTACTGAAGTTGCATGTTCTGCCATGAACTCATTGAATGGCGGTGCAGGCTAGAAGGGCAAAATGGCCTACTCCTGCACCTATTTTCTATGTTTTTATGTTTCTCATACACCCTCTCTCTCTCGCTCTCTCTCGCTCGCTCATACACCCTCTCTCTCTCTCACTCTCTCTCTCTCATATACCCTCTCTCTCTTTCCCTCACTCTCTCTCTCTCTCTCTCTCTTCCACCCCACACCCCCCTCAATCTCACTCTCCTTCTCTCTCTTCCCCGGCACCCCTGTCCCTCACCCTCTCCCCCCTCTCTCTCTGCCTCTACCCCCCTTTCTCTCTCTCTCCCTCTCTCTCTTCCCCACCCCCATTTCTCTCACTTTCTCTCTCTCATCTCTCTTCCCCAGCCCCCCTCTCTCTCTCTTCCCCACCCCTCTCTCTCTCTCTCTCTCTTCCCCCTCTCTCTCAACTCCTCTCAATCTCTCTCTCTCTTTGTTCCCCCGGCCTCACTCTCTCTCTCTCTCTCTCTTCCTCCCGCTCTCTCTCTTCCCACAGCACCCCTCTCTCCCTCTCTCTCTCTCTTCCCCCTCTCTCATCCCCCTTCTCTCAATCTCTCGCTCTCTTCCTCCAGCCTCACTCACTCTATCATAGAAACATAGAACAATAGGTGCAGGAGTAGGCCATTCGGCCCTTTGTGCCTGCACCACCATTCAATAAGATCATGGCTGATCATTCCTTCAGTCCCCCTTTTCTGCTTTCTCTCCATACCTCTTGATCCCCTTAACCGTAAGAACCATATCTAATTCCCTCTTGAATATATCCAGTGAACTGGCATCAACAACTCTCTGTGGCAGGGAATTCCACAGGTTAACAGTTCTCTGAGTGAAGAAGTTTCTCCTCATCTCAGTCGTAAATGGCCTACCCCTTATCCTTAGACTGTGTCCCCTGGTTCTGGACTTCCCCAACATCGGGAACATTATTCAGGCATCTAACCTGTCCAGTCCCTTCAGAATCTTACACGTTTCTATGAGATCCCCTCTCATCCTTCCAAACTCCAGTGAATAAAGGCCCAGTTTATCCAGTCTCTCCTCATATGACAGTCCAGCCATCCCTGGAATCAGTCTGGTGAACCTTCGCTGCACTCCCTCAATGGCAAGAACGTCCTTCCTCAGACTAGGAGACCAAAACTGAACACAATATTCCAGGTGAGGCCTCACTAAGGCCCTGTACAACTGCAGTAAGACCTCCCTGCTTCTATATTCAAATCCCCTAGCTATGAAGGCCAACATACCATTTGTCCTCTTCACGCCTGCTGTACCTGCATGCCAACTTTCAGTGACTGATGAACCATGACACCCAGGTCTCGTTGCACCTCCCCTTTTCCTAGTCTGCCGCCATTCAGATAATATTCTGCCTTTGTGTTTTTGCCCCCAAAATGGATAACCTCATATTTATCCACATTATACTGCATCTGCCATACATTTGCCCACTCACCTAACCTGTCCAAGTCACCCTGCAGCCTCTTAGCATCCTCCTCACAGCTCACACCGCCACCCAGTTTAGTGTCATCTGCAAACTTGGAGATATTACACTCTATTCCTTCATCCAAATCGTTAATGTATATTGTAAATAGCTGGGGTCCCAGCACCGAGCCCTGCGACACTCCACTAGTCACTGCCTGCCATTCTGAAAAGGACCCGTTTATCCCGACTCTCTGCTTCCTGTCTGCCAACCAATTCCCTATCCACATCAGTATATTACCCCCAATACCATGTGCTTTGATTTTGCACACCAATCTCTTGTGCGGGACCTTGTCAAAAGCCTTTTGAAAGTCCAAATACACCAAGTATAGTGACTGTGTGTCAGTGACCATAGTGAATATAGTGACTGTGTGTCAGTGACCATAGTGAGTATAGTGACTGTGTGGAGGTGACCATAGTGAGTATAGTGACTGTGTGTCAGTGACCATAGTGAGTATAGTGACTGTGTGTCAGTGACCATAGTGAATATAGTGACTGTGTGTCAGTGACCATAGTGAGTATAGTGACTGTGTGGAGGTGACCATAGTGAGTATAGTGACTGTGTGTCGGTGACCATAGTGAATATAGTGACTGTGTGTCGGTGACCATAGTGAGTATAGTGACTGTGTGTCAATGACCATAGTGAGTATAGTGACTGTGTGTCGGTGACCATAGTGAGTATAGTGACTGTGTGTCGGTGACCATAGTGAGTACAGTGACTGTGTGTCGGTGACCATAGTGAGTATAGTGACTGTGTGTCAGTGAGCATAGTGAATATAGTGACTGTGTGTCAGTGACCATAGTGAGTATTGTGACTGTGTGTCAGTGACCATAGTGAGTATAGTGACTGTGTGTCGGTGACCATAGTGAGTATAGTGACTGTGTGTCAGTGACCATAGTGAGTATAGTGACTGTGTGTCAGTGAGCATAGTGAATATAGTGAGTGTGTGTCGGTGACCATAGTGAGTATAGTGAGTGTGTGTCAGTGACCATAGTGAGTATAGTGACTGTGTGTCAGTGACCATAGTGAGTATAGTGAGTGTGTGTCAGTGACCATAGTGAGTATAGTGACTGTGTGTCGGTGACCATAGTGAGTATCGTGACTGTGTGTCAGTGACCATAGTGAGTATAGTGAGTGTGTGTCGGTGACCATAGTGAGTATAGTGACTGTGTGTCAGTGACCATAGTGAATATAGTGACTGTGTGTCAGTGACCATAGTGAGTATCGTGACTGTGTGTCAGTGACCATAGTGAATATAGTGACTGTGTATCGGTGAACATAGTGAGCATTCGGTGAAAATAAAAGCGAAATACAGCAGATGTTGGACATTACTCTCTAATAATTGCTGAACTGCAGCTTCAAAACGAGTCCTAAACTGGGAAAATATTGTAAGAAGAATCATTCATGAAATGCACGTCTGCCAAGCATTACTCATCATCAGCAGTGACAATGGCTCATTTTGTATTAACTGTGTGATCTGTTTTGACATAGATCACTATTTTCCCCAGCTTCCTCTTCCTTCTTCAGTCGTCCTCTGACAGTGACTCATGCTGGAGTGTGGAACCAGTTATCTAATTTTTTTTTTATATTCGTTGCCAATCTTTCCCATTCTTTGTCAGATCATCTTGTCAGATTACAAACGCCAGAGGTCACCTTGCACGCATCAAGGATCACTCTGCGCCAATGCTCTTAGCCAAAAGGCCTAGAGCCACTGCACCGTTCCTGGAAGTACTGCAATACCAGGTTCGTGCCATGGAGGTGGGTGTGTGCCCCCCACACACCTCCGTGGAGGTGGATGGGTCAAGCCACCCCACCCACCTCCTATTTTCGAGATAATCATAGTTCATGTATGAGCCTAGATGGTTATAAGGTGCGGCAGCCTATTCAATTTGGTTGAGCTTCAACCTCTTCTCAGTCAAAGTACACATACATGTACTTTTCAGCAGCTGTCATTGGACAGTGATCAGGTGTCAGAATATACATTAATAGTTTGATTGATTAATCATTTCCAATTTTTCCTTTCTTAAAGCAGGAATTCTGAGGTCAATTGTCATTGCCCACTGCTGTCCTGGTTGCAATCAACTAAATCAACACAGACCAAGCTTCAAATCTTTGACCTTTTCTATTTGTAGTGAAGTGTATTCAAACCCTGAGGCATTATGGGAGCCTGCTGTATTTCATGCTTGAAAATAAACAGTTTCCGCCTCTCCTTCCTCACCCCCCACTTTTCACCCCTTTACTGCCCTCCTTTGCTGAAGTCACTGGTTCTTGCTTGGGTTCCACAAGTGCCAGTAGCTTTCCATTGCACTCCCATGTGGCAGTCTTCAAGTGTGGGTCTAGACAATGAACATCAGCAGGCTATTTGGCTGTGGAGTCCATCATACCCAAGCTCAACATCTACACATGTGCATTTTCCAGCAGAGATCATTGAATTGAATGATTGAAATCACAGCACAAAAGGAAGCCATTCAGCCCACTGCGCCTATGCTGATACCACTTCTTCAACAGGAACTATCTACTTGGATGCTATTCCTTTGTCTTTTCCCTGCAACCTTTAATGTTTTTCCTTTTTATATAGTTACTTAATTCCTTTTAAATTATGATATCTGATCTGATAATGCAGATTGGGCAACTCATCTCCTGGCCCAGCACTATATTAGGCTACCTCTATCCTGACCTCCACCAGTCATCACCCACTTGCTTCTCCCACTGGTGAAGTACTTCGAAAAAGCAAAGTGAGGACGTAGCATACATATACCATACATCTTCACTAAGGTAAAGCACCAAGTCACACACCATCCTGACTTGGAAATATATCACCGTTCCTTCATCGTCGCTGGATCAAAATCCTGGAACTCGCTCCCGAACAGCACTGTGGTAATACCTTCACGGCGTGGACTGCAATGGTTCAAGAAGGTGGCTCCCCACCACCTTCCCAAGGGCAATTAGGTTTGGGCAATAAATTCTGGCCTTGCCAGCGACGCCCACATCCCAGGAACAAATAAACAAACTATACATTACTAGCTTGAATAAAATTTGTTATAATTGATGCTCTAATGTATCGTGAATGTTCAATTGCAATAGGGCTGAATAAGATAATTATAGTCATCATCATCATAAGCAGTCCCTCAGAATCAAGGAAGACTTGCTTCCACTCTTAGCATGAGTTCTTAGGTGGCTGTACAGTCGAATATGAGAACCACAGTCTCTGTCACAGGTGGGACAGATTGTCGTTGAGGGAAAGGGTGGGCAGGGAGCCTGATTTGCCGCACGCTCTTTCCGTTGCCTGCACTTGATTTCTGCATGCTTTCTGCGACGATACTCAAGGAGCTCAGCGCCCTCCCGGATGCACTTCCTCCACTTAGGGTGGTCTATGGCCAGGGACTCCCAGGTGTCAGTGGGGATGTCGCACTTTATCAGGGAGGCTTTGGGGGTGTCCTTGTAATTTTTCCTCTGCCCACCTTTGGCTCATTTGCCGTGGACGTATTACGAGTAGAGTGCTTGCTTTGGGATTCTCATGTCTGGCATGCGAACAATGTGGCTTGTCCAGCGGAGCTGATCAAGTGTTTCAATGCTGGGGATGTTGACCTGGACGAGGACGCTAATTTTTGTGCGTCTGTCCTCCCAGAGAATATGCAGGATCTAGCATAGGCATTGTTGGTGGTATTTCTCCAGCGACTTGAGGTGTCTACTGTACATGGTCCACGTCTCTGAGCCGTACAGGAGGACAGGTATTATTACAGCCCTGTAGACCATGAGCTTGGTGGCAGTTTTGAGGGACTGGTCTTCAAACACTCTTTTCCTCAGGCGACCGAAGGCTGCACTGGTGCACTGGAGGCGGTGTTGGATCTTGTCGTCAATGCCTGCTCTTGTTGATAGGAGGCTCCTGAGATAGGGGAACTGGTCCACGTTGTCTGGGACCATGCTGTGGATCTTGATGTCTGGGGGGCAGTGCTGTGCGGCGAGGACAGGCTGGTGGAGGACCTTTGTCTTACTAATGTTTGGCGTAAGGCCCATGCTTTCATACACCTCGGTAAATACATCGACTATGTCCTCGAGTTCAGCCTCTGTGTGTGCACAGACGCGGTGTCGTCCGCATACTGTAGCTCAACGACAGAGGTTGGAGTGGCCTTGGACCTGGCCTGGAGACGGCGAAGGTTGAACAGCTTCCCACTGGTTCTGTAGTTTAGTTCCACTGCAGCAGGGAGCTTGTTGAGTGTGAGGTGGAGCATGGCAGCGAGGAAGATTGAGAAGAGGGTTGGTGCATTGATGTAGCCCTGCTTGACCCTGGTCCTGACGTGGATTGGGTCTGTGATGGAGCCGTTGGTAAGGATCGCGGCTTGCATGTCGTCGTGGAGCAGGCGGAGGATGGTGATGTACTTTTGGGGGCATCCGAAATGGAGGAGGACGCTCCATAGACCCTCGCGGTTGACAGTGTCAAAGGCCTTTGTAAGATCGAAGAAGGTCATGTATAAGGGCTAGCGCTGTTCCCTGCATTTTTCCTGCAGCTGTCGCGCTGCAAAAATCATATCCGTTGTGCCCCGGAGGGGACGAAATCAGCACTGCGACTCCGGGAGGAGCTCCTCGGCCACGGGGAGAAGTCGGTTGAGGAAGACTCTAGCGATGACTTTCCCAGTGGTTGATAGCAGGGAGATTCCTCTGTAGTTGCCGCAGTCGGACTTGTCCCCTTTTTTAAAGATGGTCACGATCACTGCATCTCTAAGATCTCCCGGCATGCTCTCCTCCCTCCAGATGAGAGAGATGAGGTTGTGTATTTGTGCCAGTAGTGCCTCTCCGCCATACTTCAGTGCCTCAGCAGGGATTTCATCCGCTCCCGTAGCCTTGTTGTTTTTTAGTTGTTTTATGGCCTTTTCGACCTCATGCAGTGTCGGGGTCTCACTGAGGTGGTGGTGGGTAGCATGCTACGGAATGGAGTCGAGAACACTCGAGTCAAAGTCAGAGTCTCGATTGAGGAGATCTTCGAAGTGCTCCTTCCAGCAGGCCCTGACTGCCTCGGTGTCCTTGGTGAGTGTTTCCCCGTTCTTGGCCAGGAGTGGGGTGGGGCCTTGGGAGTTTGGTCCCTATGTGGTCTTGACTGTGGTGAAGAAACCTCGCACATCATGGTTGTCGGCCAGTTGCTGTATCTCCTGTGCTTTCTCCATCCATTATCTGTTCTTTAGGTCCTGTTTTTTTTGTTGGACCTTAGCCTTTAGCCAGCTGTAATGCTACTTTGCTGCTCCCGAGTTGGGTTGCAGTTTAAGGCTCAGAAATGCCCTGCGCTTGCAATCTATTAGATCTTGAATCTCCTGATCATTCTCATCAAACCAGTCCTGGTATTTCCTGGTTGAGTGACCAAGTGTCTCCTTGGAGACACTGGTTATGGAGGCCTGGAACGCAGACCAAGCACTGTGGACATTCTGCAGCTCGGGGTCATCAAGGCACGCCAGGTTAGCTGTGAGGCACTGACTGGAAAGGGCTCTCTTAGCTAGGTCCTTAAGTGCCCCAGCATTGACTTTTTTTGCAACACTGCTTCTGCTGCCCCCTTCGCTTTGGGGCTATGTTGATTTCGATGATGGATCGGATTAGGCGGTGGTCCGTCCAACAGCCATCAGCTCCTGTCATGGCACAGGTGATGCGCACATCCTTGCGGTTCCTGGCTCGGACAATGACACAGTCGAGAAGGTGCCAGTGTTTGGAGCAAGGTTGTTGCCACGATGCCTTGTATTTGTCTATCTGGCGGAACAAGATATTGGTGATGACAAGTTCATGCTCTAGACATTTTGTCAGGAGTAGGGTACCGCTGGAGTTGGCTTTCCCTACCCCCTCCCTGCCAATCATGCTTCCCCAGAGGTCTGTGTCTCTGTCGACCCTGGCGTTGAAGTTGCCGAGGAGGATCAGTTTGTCGCCCGCGGGGACGCAGGTCAGGGACTTTTCGAGGTTGGAGTAAAAACCCTCTTTGGCCTCATCTGTTGCATCGAGTGTTGGAGCGTAAGCACCGATGACTGTGGCGCACTGGTTCCGGGATAGGGTGAGTCGAAGAGTCATGAGGCGTTGGTTAGTCTCGCACGAGGAGTCTTTGAGGCGGTCGACCAGCTCATTTTTGATGGCGAAGCTGACTCCGTGGAGGTGAAGTGCCTCTAGTTTCCCCTTCCAGAAGAAGGTGTAACCTCAACCTTGTTCCTTGAGCTGGCCTTTCCCTGCCTGCCGGGTCTTGCTTAGGGCTGCGATGTCGATATCAAAGCATCTAAGTTCCCGGGCAACTATGGCGGTGCGGCATAGTTTGTCGCTGTTTGGGTTGTCCATGCGATCCTGACGTTCCAGGTCCAGAACTTCATGTTCGAGGAGTGGCAGATGTCTGTGCATGATTTCTTTTAACGTTGCATGCCGGCTACCACACGGGCTTAGCTGAGCGAAGTCTTGGTCCAGTGGCAAGGGGGTCCAGGACGACTGGAGACTAGGCACTGCTATATGGGCCTAGTTGCCTATAGTGAGGTGTTGGTTGCAGGCTCGGCACTGGGTAGTGCCCTTGGTGGTAGGTGGTCCAAGGTTTGGTTGTGGGCAGGCATTGGGGAGGCCAGCGGTTCAGAATGGCGAGGCAGGGGGAGGTCACAGCCATTGTACTCACCATTGTGCTGGAGGAGAAGAGGAGACCAGGCCATCAGTGGGGAAGGAGAGGTCCAGATGGGGCGGGGGAGGAGGTGGAGGCCCGATAGCCAGGTCCAGCCGCCCAGTCACTGCAGGAGGTCCAGCCGGGAGGTCCAGGTCGGGTCGAGTCGTCCAGCTGCTGCAGGAGGTCCAGCCGGGAGGCCCAAGTCGTGTCGAGTTGCCGCAGGAGGACCAGCCGGGAGACGCCGATGTGCAGTGTGGCGAGAGGCCTGAGATAGGCCCGAACTTTTGGGATTCGCGGGATTGGTGGTTAGGGTGGGGATTTCAGTCTTTAAGAATCCCTATTGGGGTCTATTAGTGCTAGGTCTGGGGTTTGGAGAAGTTTAGACAATGGGGGGGGGGAAGTTGAGGGCCAAGGAGCTGTTTTCAGGGAAGCTCTCTAGGGAGCTGCTACCCCGACGGCCGCCGACAGCTGCTGCCCTCAGTTATAGTGAAATACAATAGTGGTGCATAGATTCTAGAATGGTTCCTGCAGATTGGAAGGTAGCAAATGTAAACCCACTATTTAAGAAAGGAGGGAGAGAGAAAGCGGGGAACTACAGAGCAGTTAGCCTGAAATCAGTAGTAGGGAAAATGCTAGAATATATTATTAAAGATGTGATAACAGGGCACTTTTTTGAGGTAACTAGCAGAATAGATAAGAGGAAACCAGTGGATGTGGTGTACTTGGATTTTCAAAAGACATTCGATAAGGTGTCACACGAGGTTATTAAAAAAATTAGGGCTCATGGGATTGGGGGTAATATACTAGCATGGATTGAAGATTTGTTAATGGACAGAAAACAGAGAGTAGGAATAATCGGGTCATTTTCTGGTTGGCAGACTGTAACTAGTGGGGTACCACAAGGATCAGTGCTTGGCCTCAGTTATTCACAATCTATATCATTGATTTGGACGAGGGGACCAAATGGAATATATCCAAGTTTTCTGATGATACAAAGGTAGGTTGGAATGTAAGTTGTGAGGAGAATGCAAAGAGGCTTCAAGAGGATATAGACAGGCTAAGTGATTGGGCAAGAACATGGCAAATTAAATATAATGTGGAGAAATGTGGTAGGAAAAAGAGAAAAGCAGAGTATGTTTTAAATGGTGAGAGATTGGTGTTCAGAGGGACCTGGGTGTTAATGTGCAGGTACAGCAAACAATTAGGAAAGCAAATGGTATGTTGGCCTTTATTACAAGAGGATTTGTGTATAACAGTAAAGGGGCCGAAATTGCCCTCTGCCCCAAATGGGGTGCACTTAGCGTTTTATAAGTGTTTACTCCGCCCCAATACAGGAGGCAGGGAATCCGGCGAAACGCAGGTCTTTAATTTTTTTTAGCAGCGGTGGTTGTGCTGTCATCAACGGGGCAGAAGTGCAGGCGGGTCGGAACGGCCGTCGGTCTGAGTCATCAGCACCATGCAACGTACAACGTCCCTCCCCTTCAGTTAAAAGGGAGGGCCGCTGCGAACTCTGCAGCCACTTTAGTGGCAAACACTGGGCCACCAGGGAGGGCTTTGGCCGGGCCAACGGCTTGGTACCCAAGACAGGGTGCCGGGCTGCCTGTTGGTGACCTAGCTGAACCCGTGGCCACCATTGTTGGGCTGACCTGGCAGTTGGCCGATGAAGGGGTTAATGCGAACATTGCTGTGCTTGAGAAAACAAAACAGTTGACTTAGCAGGTACTAGAGGACAGGATGCGATAAGCAATTGTGAGAAGGTCACAAGACGCTGAGCAGCATGGAAATCAACTGCACACCAGATGCTGGCCAAAGATAAGGAAGTGAGCCGGACAAACACGACTGTAAAACTTCTGTGTAAGGACTTTTTGAAATGTCAGATGATCAGGTCATGTGGAAGCAATGACATGAGACCGTTGCCGTTTACGACTTTAAATATGCTATATGGGTAACCCCAAATTGAGTTGTTGCCTGGTTGAGGGACCTACATACAACTCCCCTGGTACCTTGTATTACTAAACTGTGTGTGTTTTCAACTCTCTAACGTAGCCTCAGAGTAGATTTATTTCTACCCAACAGTTTTGGCACTGCGAGCAGGGTGTACCGGTAAGCCCTCCTGACCGAGACTCGAACGTACAGGGATAAGATCGGATTTCACGACATCCCAGAAATTGGAATGTCGAACTGGCAGGGGTGAGGCCGCCGGACACCCAATGAACAAGTGAGACTCGGGGAGGTGTGATAACAGACACAGTGAGTAGAAATTAAGATAAAGTAGAATATAAGTAAGATAAGTGGTGTGTAAGAGAAACAAGTGTCCCTGGCACTTCAATTGTCACAAACTATCTCCATCACCTAACTTGAGCCGGAATTAAGAGGGTAAATGCCCTACATGATGGCCAAGGATTAAAGTCGAAGGGAACACTGGGAGGACAAAGTGACGACGGAAACCTGTGAGGGACTGTGTGATACACATGAACTGGTGAGAGAGTTGAGGGATAATCCCATCGCAATAAATAATTGACAGAGTAGAAGTAGGCCCGCGTGAAGAGACTCATTCGCAGAGGAAGTGAGGGAAAGTCAGATCACATAATGGCGTTGGGGGAAGACCTTGAATGGGGGCCGGGTGGGTATCTTAGTAGGTTCTATGCAGATGACCAGAAGGGCTTAATAGATAAAATAATTAAAGATGGGTGGGATCCCTCGGCTGTCCCCAAGGAGCAAAAGAATTGGTGGGAGAAACAGAAACAGAAAAAGGCAAAGAAAGCCGGAGTACTTTTAGTATATCAGTTATGTGTGTTACAAAGTAAAACCAAACAATTAGTAAAGAAAAGTAAGGAGACAGAAGCCGAGAATAAAAAATGGAGAGAACGGTATGAACAAACGGACAAATGGGGGGGGGATCAGATTATGACCTCCCTCCGACTTATGTTGCCGCAGTAGCGGCCTCAGCTCCTCTCTTTGATGAGGAGACCGAGATGGAAGGGTCAAATGATGATTCAGTAAACACAGAAAGGGCAGCCCCTCTTAGGGTAACCCAGGGGGTACAGGGAGGGAACCCCCGATATCAATACTACACTTTCACCCCCACAGAAAAACAAATGATGAATCAGGATTTGGGGAGTCTACAACCACGGAAGAAAAATGTAGAATTTTGGCAAAAGTTCGAAGAATTGTATGAGACCTACGCTATGCATGAGCGAGATGTCCACCAAATAGTTCGGGCTAAGTGTCCAAAGGACCAGTGGACAGAGCTAGCACCCCCTCACAGTGACAGCACATGGATACCTGCCGTGGGTACCACAAGGGCACAACGGGACGCTGCCAGAACGGGGTGCGTCCAGGCTGTACAGGCCTTAATGGGAGCATCCACTCCAAATTGGGGATTGATAATGCAGACCTGCCAGAAAAAGGGAGAAAACACCAATGACTACAGAGAGAGGTTATGGGTCCAATACCAAGAATCCTCAGGACAGGCGGCCCCGAACAGAGACGACCCAGTCTTCGTGAAAATGTTTAAGGACGGCCTTTCGGCCGACCATCAAAAGATCTTAAAAATGGGGGTGGTAGTCGCGGACACCTATGGCCAAGCTGTCCAGTGGACATGCCACATTAACTCTGGGGGAATAAAACAAGAAATGGCCAAAAGAGTAGTAAGAGTGCGGGCCGAGGGGAATGCTACAACTGTGGCAAGACGGGTCATTTAGCCACCGACTGTAGGGGCCCCAAAAGACCAACCATCCGATGTGACAATTGCGGGAAAAAGGGACATGCCACTGATAAATGTTGGGCGCCCAAGGAGAAAAGAAATAGTCAGTCAGCCCTTAGAGTAGAGGAGATGAACTGACAGCAGCTAATCACAGCGCTGAGGGACTTAGGAAAAGACTGAAGGCCAGCGGCCCCCGTGGGGCAGGGAGAGGATTCGCGTATTCACATAACAGCGCTGTTAGGGGGCCGGCAGTGTGATATGTTAGTGGATACGGGAGCATTGGTATCTATGACAGATATTCCCTTACCCACAACTAAACATTTAATCCATATAACTGGCGTGGGAGGATCAGCTACCAAAGCCCACCAGAGTGAAGTAATTCTATTGGAGATAGCCGGTATTCTGATCCCAGGACAATTTTATGTATGCCCAAATGCAGGAGGGACCATATTGGGGATCGACCTCCTGGAACAGTTAGGGGCACTAATAGACGCACAGAATAAGAGAATAGTTTGGAGAAATAAGGGAGGACGCAAAATCATGATGTACGGGGAACAGACTAATTTGCACAATCACGCAAAGGTCGGAAGTGTGAAACTTCTCACCCGAGATTGGGATACAGCAGGAGACTAAGGCCCATTATGCAAACAAATGAGGAAAGTGTGGGCTCAATCAAAGCAGGATTGTGGGCTGGTAAAGACCAAGCCAGTGGTCATTCCTGGGCCCAAACACCCTCCTCATAAGCAATACCCCATTAAACCTGAAGCCCGAGAAGCCGTAAAACAAATAGTGGAGGACCTCTTGCGGAGCAGCGTCCTTCAGGAAGCCGAAAGCACTACGAACTCACCAACCTGGCCCGTAAAGAAACAGATGGGTCATACCGATTGACCATAGACTATACGGCATTAAATAAAGTAACTCCCCGCCAGCACCCCATCGTAGCAAGCCCAGCGACCATATTTAATGGACTGAAACCAGAACATAAAATATTCACGGTCTTAGATATAGTGAATGGATTTTGGTCCATACCATTAGCCCAGGAGTCCCAAGATAAATACGCATTCACGGTCGGGGATAGGCAGTACACTTGGGCACGAGTGCCCCAGGGTTTTCACAACAGTCCGGCCATATTTCACCGAACTATAAGTCGAGCCTTGGAGACTGTAGATTTAGCCTCCTACCGAAGTACCATCCTCCAATATGTGGACGATCTGTTGATTGCGTCAGAGGACGAGAGAGGACATATGGGGGTGCAAATAGAAACCCTAGAAGCCTTAAAGAAAGCCCAAGAAAGCTCAGATTGGATCGAAGGAGGTACAGTACTTGGGACACCAACTGTCGCAGAGGACAAAAACAATGCCCCACAACAGAAAGGAAGCAATTCGCATTATGCCCCGACCGAAAACGGTCCGAGGAGTGCGTAAAGTATTAGGACACTTTAACTACTGTAGGAACTGTCATGTATCTCACATAACTGTATCTTACCATGCTATACATGACTGTAACTAGAGATGACCTGTAACCACAAGTTTACCTTACCACCAGGGGTGCACTTGCAGGAGACACTGGATACCTATCCCAGACAGATATATAAGGAGAGGTCTCAGGCAAGTGTGGCATTCGAGAGCTGAGTAATAAAGGTGCAGGTCCTGAGTGACCTTGACTCCAGTATATGCCTCGTGTGAATCTGTACTGCAGGGACAGGACTTTACAGGAACTTTATAGCCAACTTCACGGCAATCGTGGAACCAATACAGAGACTAGTTAAGGGAGGAAAACCAGCTTTAGAAAGTGTGGAGTGGGGCCCGGAACAAGAAACAGCATACGGCCAGATAAAGGAAGCCCTGATGTCGGCACCAGGCCTAGGACTGCCAAATATGAATGCACCGTTTCACATTCATTGTGAAAACGAGGGCGGGTTTTATGGAGCAGTAGTTACTCAAATGCATGGAGACCGAGCCCGCCCAGTAGCTTACTATTCCACCCAACAGTCGCCCGTGGCAGGAAGTCTGTCAAGATGTGTAGCAGCCTTGGATTGCACAACGTGGGCAGTGAAAGTTAGTGAGCCAGTAGTAATGACAGGGGAGGTTATACTACATACCAAACATACCTTGGTGGAAATGCTCAACACCGGGAAATTGCGCTCCGTGTCCAACGTCCGCCGAGCCAAATGGGAAGCAGTATTACTTCCCTTAAATGGGTCCATAAAAATTGTATGAGACACGGGGGAAGAACCCGGCAGAGGGCCTCTTATCCATGGGTGAGCCTCATGAGTGCCAGGCACACGAATGGGAGGACTCACCGGGACACATAAGTGAGATTCCCCTTGAAAACCCCGAGCTGATCCTGTACGTGGATGGGTCCCGGAAATATATTCAGGGGACCCCCCATACGGGATGGGCGGTGGTAGATGAAGCGCTAAACACTGTCCGAAAGGGAAGGTTAGACGGAGGACTGTCGGCCCAAGTAGCTGAACTCACTGCCCTGACTGAAGCCCTCCAACTGGCCGAAGGCCGGCGGGCAAATATATATACGTTGGCCGCTATGCCTTCGGGGTAGTCCATGACTACATGACTGCCTGGGCCAGGAGAGGGCTTGTCACTTCGGGCGGGGAGACTATCAAACATGAGGGCCGAATCAGACTACTATTAGATGCCACCAGTAAACCCTCAGAGGCAGCAGTGATCAAGGTTAAGGCTCACCAGAAAGTAGTAAACAATGTCCAACGGGGCAATGAAGCAGCGGATAAAGTGGCACAGGAAGCAAATATATCCTCAGAAGTGCAGGAAGAAGTTGTACGTAGTATCATTACCAGGGAAGATATAGACATTGTGAGATTACATGCCGATGTAAGTGATGAAGAAAAGAAAGATTGGGGCACAAAAGGAGGGAGCCCGGGTGACGACTTTGTATGGAGGAAAGATGGGAAGGTGATAGCCCCGGCTTGTATCAGACAAATGCTCCTGGAACTACACCATGGCATCAGTCATGACGGACGGAACGTCATGATAACAAACATAACTGGGGGTTGGTGGTGGCCAGGAATGGGACGGGACGTAGCTAAGTTCTGTCAGCAATGTGTCACGTGTGCCCAGCACAACCCAGGAAAGGCCATTAAGGTTAGAATGGCTCACCAACCACGACCAAGGGGGCTGTGGCAGTGTATACAGATAGACTTCACGGGACCGTTACCATCCTCAAGCGGCAAGAAATACTGTCTAGTAATAATAGATCAGTTTGCGCGGTGGGTAAAAGCGTTCGCCACGTGAAACTGCACCGCAATCACGGTGGTCCGAATATTGGCAGAGGAAGTAATCCCACGTTGGGGCGTCCCTATCCAAATCGATTCCGACCAGGGAACCCATTTTACCGGACAAATAATGAAGGAGTTGTGTGCTACGTTGGGTATTAGACAGAAGTTTCATATCCCCTACCACCTGCAAAGCTCTGGGATGGTAGAACATATGAACAGGACACTTAAAACAGCCCTAGCAAAGGCCATCCAAGAGATGGGACAAGCTTGGGTGGATTTACTACCCACAATCATGATGAGACAAAGGGCAATTCCTAACCGAGTGATGGGATTAACTCCATGAGTTGATGACAGGCAGGGCCATGTGCCTGCCGGAAGGAATCATAACCGGGGGATCCGACATAGGACCCCTGAGGGATCGTATTAGAAAGTACATCTTGGAACTGAGTAAGCAACTTGAGGAATTGAGGAAGGAAGTGAGGGAACGGCAAGCAGGCAGGGATGGACAGAAGGAATTGGAGGACCAGGGGGAGGTCCCGCAGGTAGGCGCGAAGGTAATGGTAAAATGTCTGCCAGGACGAACGGGGTTTGCTCCCCGTTGGTCTGGCCCACTTGAAGCCCTAATTAGCGAAGATACGTGCGCCTGCATAGATATGGGTGGGGTTGGCCGATGGAAACATTGGGCTCATCTTAAAGAATATGAATACAACGACCCCAGCACAAGTGAACAAAACAAATAACCCTGCCTTCATACAAATTCTAGGAAACTGAAGGCGGAAGCATCAGCAGAAAACGCCGGAAGAAATAAAGACGATCCAAGATGAATGTGTTACGCGATATTATGTGCAGTTTGCTTTTTTGTGTAATTGTAATATGTAGCCTAGGGAGGACTCAGGCCAGAGAACCCCCACAGACCAAGAGAGTTGTATGTGAACACCTTTTTGTACATGTCATACACCTATGTCAAGAAAGCCAACGTTGCCAGCTGTTGGGTCTGTGCCCATGTCCCCACACACTTGGAGGAAGGAATCCCCCTACAATCAATCCCATTTAGTGATAATGAGACGGCCAGCTGGATGTTTGGAGTTAGAACAGGATCCACACGCGTTGGCTCTTATGCCATAGAGGCAGACGGCAGCACCATAAACTTAAAAGTCTCGGGTATAATCCAGGACAGTGTAGTGGGTGGAGACGATCAACCTATAACGATTCCTATCTACCACCATTCCTGAGAACAAGGTGTAAGAAGGAACAGGGAGGGGGGCTATGTCTCACAAGGCAGGGACGACCGGAAGATCCTATTGTGGGGTACAGTAACTGCACATATAGCCTTACCTTACCTGCCGAAGGGGGTAGGGTTACACACCTGTTATTAAATGGAAACGGTGACTTTTCGGTCCAATGGGACTCCCCCCAGTGATAAATAAGTATACGCCCTACAACGGGACTCAATTTGTGTGCGGTTACAGGGCCTACCCCTGGTTGCCCCGAGAATGGACGGGTTCTTGTTATCTGGCTTATATCGTACCCTGCATGTATCACCTGGGTTCTCTGAAGGACCTCCACCGGAGAGCCAGGCGAGCCATCACGGAGACTGAAAGATTCTGGGCCATTGCGTTTCCCTGGTATGGAGCGGGTAAATTGGCAAGGGAATCCATTAACATGGCTCCGTCCTGGAACAGGTGGCCAACGGTACTGCTGAAGCCCTAGTTACGGTTAATGCAGAGATGGTAGCCCTCCGCACAGTAGCTCTGCAAAATCGGATGGCCCTTGACTATGTGTTGGCAGAAAAAGGGGGAACCTGTGCCCTGATCGGGGCCGAATGTTGTACATACATCCCGGATAACTCGGGAGAAATTACCGATCTGGCAGGGTATATCCAAGAAGAGGTTAAAAAGCTTAAGCAACCACCAGCCTCCACGTTGTGGGACTGGTTCTCAGGTTAGGATCTATGGGAACGTCACTAATCCAAGGCCTGGTTACCTTTGTGGTGGTGGTAATAATGCTGTATTGCCTATGTATGTTGCTTAAATGTTGTATAAGCAAAGCACTGTCATCTTTACTATCGAGTCGACCTGTAACCCAACCACCCTCAAACTATGAGAACCCACTCAGAAAGTGGTGTACATACGCCCAAAACACCTATATGATGAGGTCTTACAAGCAGCAGAATGAGGTGCGACAGGAGATGGGAACCTGGACCCCGGAGTGGAGACCCCGGGACTCAGGAACCGGCACATCACCAATTTCTGCATAAAGACCGGGTATACGTTGACCTAGAATTATGTATATGAAAGATTTCGGCCAAATGGGGGAATTGAAGGGGATAATGTGAAAATTGCTGTGCTTGAGAAAACAAAACAGTTGACTCAGCAGGTACTAAAGGACAGGATGCGATAAGCAATTGCGAGAAGGTCACAAGACGCTGAGCAGCATGGAAACCAACTGCACACCAGATGCTGGCCAAAGATAAGGAAGTGAGCCGTGTCATGTATCTTACATTATTATAGATAACTGTATCCCAACATGACTGTAATAAGATATGACTTGTAACCACCAGCATACCTTACCACCGGGGGTGTACTTGCAAGAGACAGGTATATAAGCACAGGTCTCAGGCAAGTGCAGCATTCCAGAGCTGTGAAATAAAGGTGCAGGTCCAGAGTGACCTTGACTTCACTGCATGCCTCGTGTGAGTCTGTACTGAGGGGACAGGACTTTACAGTGGCGACGAGTTATGGGATTACAGAATCCACAGAATGGCGAACAATGGATTAGATGAAAAGTACAATGCGGGAGACAATTGGGAGGACTTTATAGAAAGACTCCAGCAAAGCTTTGTAACCAAAGACTGGTTAGGCGACGATAAGGCAGGCAAGAGACCAGCTGTGGCTCAAAAACATATGCTTTAATGAAGGATCTGTTGGCACCCGAGAAACCAGCAAGCAAGTCGTTTGAAGAATTGAGCACACTGGTAAGAGACCACCTGAAGCCAGCGAGCAGCCTACACATGGCCAGACACAGGTTCTACAACTACAGACGCTGTGTGGGCCAGAGCATACCCGACTTCGTGGCGGAACTTCGGAGGTTGGCTAGTTTATGTGAGTTCTCTGATGAACTGAGGAGAGAAATGCTGAGAGACTTTTTCATTGAAGGAATAGGCCATGCAGGCATATTCCGAAAGCTCATAGAGACCAAGAACCTGACCTTAGAGGCAGCAGCACTGGTTGCACAGACATTCTTGGTAGGGGAAGAAGAAATGAGGTTGATTTACAGTGCAGGTACGACAACTAACGAAATAATGGAACAAGGAGTTCACAGCACTAAACAAGCTGCTACCCCCACACACAGACAAAACAGGGAGAACAGGCTTTCGACAGCAGGCAGTGGCAACAGAAGCCATCAAGGGCCACAGGAACGGCCGTTCACACCTCATCAACCCACAATGTGAGCAATCAATTACAAACTGAGAGAAGCTCAAGAGAGATCAGCCAGACACAGCTCATTCTTTGCAAGCAGTCTGTGCTGGAGGTGTGGGGGTGGGCACTCGTCGAGGGGATGTCGATTTCAGCAGGCTGTTTGCAGAAATTGTGAATATACAGGACATTTGGCCCGCATGTGCAAAAAAATGGCAGCTCGGCTGGTATACGAATCGGATGGGTCGGAAAGCGGACCAGAAGATGGTGGGGACAGTACCCGGGACACCGATGTACAGCGGGTCAACACGATCAATGGCCGCTGCTCCTACAACAGGACGCCTCCTATAATGATGAGGGTCCTACTCAAAGAGATATCTGTCAACATGGAGCTGGATACGGGAGCGAGTCAATCTCTCATGGGCGCTCAACAATTTGAACAACTGTGGCCGCATAAAAGAGACAGACCAAAACTCACAAGGGTCAACACCAAACTAAGGATCTATACCAAAGAAATCGGACCAGTCCTCGGCAGCGCCATGCTCTCTGTCACACACAAAGGGACAGTGAACCGACTTCCCCTGTGGATTGTCCCCGGAGACCCCCCAGCACTGCTGGGGAGAAGCTGGCTGGCAAAACTAAACTGGAAATGGGATGATGTTCATGTCATGTCATTAGAGGAATGGACCTCCTGCTCAACAGTTATAAAGCGATTTGAACATCTCTTTCAGCCAGGTGTGGACACTTTCAAAGGGGCCAAAGTCAAAATCTACATCACCCAGGATGCTAGACCAGTCCATCACAAGGCCAGAGCTGTACCCTATGTGATGAGGGAAAAGATTGAACACGAACTGGGCACTTCTGCGGGAAGGCATTATATCCCCTGTGGAATTTAGCGACTGGGCAAGTCCCATCGTCCCAGTCATGAAGCCTGATTGTTAGCGTTAGTGTTTTCTTAGAAGAATCACTCAACACTCAGAGTCGGTTCCAATGCTGATGCAGCTTTTATTATGCTCAGCGGGGAGGAAAAACTCAGGACCGTATCCAGGTTTCTCTCCACAGAACAAAGGGTTACATGCACCTTTATATGTTTC
The DNA here is from genome assembly GCF_044704955.1 of Pristiophorus japonicus. Taxonomy (NCBI): domain Eukaryota; kingdom Metazoa; phylum Chordata; class Chondrichthyes; family Pristiophoridae; genus Pristiophorus; species Pristiophorus japonicus. The sequence goes on along the minus strand of NW_027254639.1, from coordinate 121,655 downwards.
ACAACAGTTACAAAACAGTTTACTACAGCTACACAGCCCATCACGGCTGGACACAAGCCAATCACAACGATTATAGATTATATATAGGTTCTTTTAACCCAATAGAATTCCCCTAGTATCCAGGGAACCATATGTTCGGTTATTGTCAGCTTGGGCTGATCGATGACTTTATAGGTTCTCTCCCTAGTTCTTTCATCTGGGAGAAATAATTGGTTTATAACCTTGTTTACAGGAGATGGTTTCCCTCTTATCTTTCTTCCTGGGGAATTAATTGGTTTATGACCTTGTTCACAGGAGATGGTTTCCTTCTTATCTCTGTCTTCCCGCATCCCAGGCATTCCTACAGTGGGCCTCACAGGGTTATTGCTTGGTCATTGAACGTTCAACAGTTCACAGCTTGACTACCTGATTTCCCATCATGCCTGGGCAGCCATTTTATGTGTGTGTCCATTTTAAGCTGATGTGAGTTTTGATATATCTAGCAGGTGCCTAATGCCTAGTATTCTGGTATATTCTAAAGGTGCCTACCTCCTACAACAACTCCCCCTTTCGGTAAAGGGACTAGTCCTAGTCCCCTTTTAACCGACCATTCGACCTTTATTAGATTTCGTGCACGGCCCGGTACTCCCTGCCTCAACGTGTTGGCCAGTCACGCGGTTTCAGGAGTCCCGGTTGCTTAAATCGAATTGACAAAGGCCAAATCCTCCTGCCCCCTTATAAAACAGGCTTGTTTAGTATCCGGGGAACGGTGATTTGTCCGTCTTCGTTGTGCGTGGTGTCTGCATGCCTGGCAGGCCATTACGCCCCATGTTATTGCTAAGATCAATTGTATCCCGACCAGTATATGTGAAATTATTCGAATCCATGGGTGGATGTTCACATTTATTCCCCAGTCCCAGACCTTTCTCCACCAACTCTGACTTTGTAAGTCTACCTCGGTATCTTCTTCCAGTACTTTGATTTTAGTTTGCAGTTGGTGATATAGTTTTACAGATTGACCCACTCTGAGCCTCAACTCTCGTAATACTTCGGTTAGATGTGGGATAGGGACCTGATCTGGCTCGTCATAATCCTGTAAATGATCATGGAGCTGATCGGTTACCTCGATAACTTCGGACTTCCGGCGCCTAACCTGGGTGATATGCGCTTGCCCGATCGCGACAGGTCGTAGTGGTGTAAAGCAAAAGTTTGGCTGCGGTATAGGGCACTGCAGGTCATTATACCGGTATGAACGCTCTGTGGTAGAGACGCAGTATCTTCCCCTCCCTCCGTAGCCTGCCCTCGCGAAGTGCATGTGTGCGGGCACTATTTCTAGTACACACCCGTCGGTTCGGTTAAACCCGCACTCGTCTCGCTCCACTCTGCCCACCGGGTGAGGACATACTGTGATTTCCCCCTTTTGCTTGCAATCTGCTAGGGAAATCCCGGTAAGTATGTTGTTTCGACGAACGGCAGAGGTGGTGGTCAGGTAGTAGCGTATGGAGACATTTTCCCGTATTATTCCGATATTCTCTCGTTGGTATAGGGGGAACGGCCCCGAGACCGGCGTGACTATAGGGATCATCAGGACTGTCCCTATCCCGGTAGTCCTACCCATCTGGCAATCTGGAATTGCTGGGTATACTCTGGTCAGTCCCTTCAGAGTACAATTATCCAGTGTCCCCCTTTGGTTAGCCAACTGAGCTAAATCTTCCTGTTCTCTATCAATGAGGTGATTGATAGTTCTGGCGTGAGCTTCCAGGACTGAGATGCCATCCAGCTGGATTTTGGCACCCTCCTTTCCTAGGTTGGCTGGGTCTTCCTGGTTTTGCTCCACCCTCTCCAATAACCCCTTCATCACCCCTCTAAGCTGTTCTACCCTCTCATTTAATCCTTGTATGTCTATCGAGTTCACTACGGAGGTCCCTGTATTGAAAACGGTAGCAACATCATTAACTATTTCCCTCTTCATCCTGGGGGCTAACCTCTGTCCCTGGAACCTACTGGCACCCATTGCATCGGCAGCCTGTTGCATTACAACTTTACTTAATACATTGTACATCTTCCTTGACTGTTCTGTACAGTATTCCGGCATCTGGATGCCTGAAATATTGATCAGAACAGGCACAATTTCATGTCTAACATTATCATACAACAGTTCCCCCTCGCTGTACATTACGATCCCATTCTCTGGTCCCTTCGTAGTTATGGGGCAAGGCAGTTCCTCGGGCAATGTAGTGATTCTTATGGGGCGCGGTGTCGGAGGGGGTGAGAAACATACATACAATGATATTGCAGCCGCCCCCGCCTCCTCGTAATACCCACACAGCCCCATTCCCTTCTTGCGGATGACTGATTGCTGGGATTGTCCCGGAGGCGCGCAAATTATGCCGAAAGTACATTCATCAGGCCCTTTGACATCCCTCCGTTTAATGCATTTGCTCCTTATACCCGTGGAGCACTGTACACATACTCTTATTCTTATTAGGATTCTTATTAGGATTCACTTGTAACCATGCATTAAAATAAGTCCAGTCCTTGCTCCAGTCCTTGGCTGCTGGGATGCACATTCCGTCCGTTAAATTAAACAAGACTCCATAGTTCATATAGTTGTTTATTTCCAGCATGCTCTGCTGTCCGTCGGTGTTGCCCAGGGTACGTGCATGTCGCAGGGCTATCCATATTATGAGTAGCGCCGTTCGTATTCCCATTCCGGTAAGTATTATCTGTAATTTTAAACAGACGGCCTGGTCGTCACCAGGGGTTAAGTTTTTTGCTCTACGAGTGTCCCTGTCACCCTGCAAAATCAGAAGGACAAGGTTATAATCGAACCATTTCGAGCTGAATCTGTAGGGCGTGCGCCCGTGTCTTTACCCACTTAAATATTACCCAAACTCCTATGACCAAGGCCAAAGCTATTCCTCCAAACATCGCTGTCTGCTTTACCGTTAGGTTGGGTTTGTGGACTACACCTACCCACTGTGGGGTACATTGGCTCTATTGCCAGAGGTGATGGTGCTATGGCTGCGCACTGCACTATCCGTCTAGTCCTGTTATCTCTTCCAGCCTGTTTATCTTAGCTTTTAACTCTTCGATTTGTTTTATTGAATATCTATTTCTTTATTGTATCAGGCAAGTATTATTACATAAGCTAGTTCTGTTTTTATTTTTGTTTCCTCTGTTAGGTGAGTCTTTTTTTTTCCTATTAAGAAATCCAAATTAATAATGTTCAGTATAAAACGGCTGTCAATGGAAAGGGTTAACTCCTTTCCAGGTTTGTAAGAAGACCTGATGTCATTACGTGACTTCACGTAATCATCTGAAAAAAAAGTCTTTGTGCCTTCAAAACTGGCTTCGAAATTAGGAATCCGTTAAAAACAGCATAAATCATTCGAGTAAACTCCAATGTTTTCTTAACTTCTAATTCAAGTACTTGCCAAAGAATTTTTTTTAAATTGTTTTAAAACAAGACCACACATACAATAGCAATTTTGTTTACTGAAATTCAATTCTGTTTTTTTTTATTTCTCTCTTTCTCCTCGTTATCTTCAAAACCCTCCTGCTTGTTTAGACTGTTCGGGACATTTTTGATAAACACTGTCCATTTTGGAAATCTTTTCAAACTGCATTGAAACTTTTTCATAATTGAAAATTCGAATCCATGTAGAGTGTTTTTTACTTATTCCAATTTAGTAAGTTATGTCTTTTTCCATTTAGTCCGTTACATCTTTTTTTTCCTTTCTTCAAATTAGGTTTTGTATTTTACACGGAGGGTTCGTAACTCCATAAAGTTGTTAATTTAAAATCATTTGTTTACTTTCAAAGTGGCGTCTTTATCTTTTTCTTTTTCTCCATAACTGGAATGGAGTCCAGCTTTGAGAGTTTGAGTGCTGCCTTTCGTTATCTCAAAATGCTCCAGTTTCAAAGTCGTTACTAAAGCTTGCTGTTTTTTAACATTTTCCAAAAGTTCCTTTTACATCTTCGCAGATAGCTCGCCACTTGCCCAGGAGTTTGACCTGATCAGATTTAATTTAATCTTTTTCTTTTTTTTTTAAATCCACCTCAGTATTTCCTGTGCCTTCTCTGAATATCTCAAAATCCCAATTCAAACTTTGTAATTTCAATCTTTATTTGAAACTTTTTTTTTTAGAAGCTCTTTTTTTTTAAAGCATTCTTTATCTCATTCCGAGACTAAATTTATGTCTTTCAACCCAATCAATCATTGCATGTTTTCTTTCGGCAAGTAAGTGAGCATGTCAAATAAATATTTTGCTCAACAAACCTATTCTTTATTTGTTTTTTTTCCTAGCTCCGTAACTTATCATCCGAATAAATCCACACCTGCGTTTCTAACTTAAATGTCTTAAAACTTCCCACATACAGGACAACATTACAAAGGGTTAAAAAAAAACTTTCACTCTGTTTCTAAAATAAACAGACACTTGCATTCCTCTTCCAACCAGGCTTTCGGAACATGAAAACATAAAAAAATTCATTCTGCAGTCAAAAATCACACAGACACTTCTCACTCAACGATCAGACATTTACAACAGTCTCTCTTCTTGTTTTGGCCGGCTCTATTTTTGGATCCATGACCTTTCAGGGAATTCGTAGTTTTATCTAAATAATTCCTCACATAACTAATTCCTGAGGATTTCACCCTGCTTTAATCATTTTTTCAATTAGCTTCTTTTGTTTTTCCGCCAGGTGGCGGGTAAGCGACCCTTCTGGTCCCCACTCGAGTTTACTTGTTTTCATGGCCATTCCTGGGTAGGACTAGTACCGTTAGGAATCTACTCTCAGAGGTCCGCTTTCTTTCTAGCGCGACTTGTAGTAAACTGTCTCTTGGCTACTGTCAGGTCACAAGTTCTGCTGTTACACAAACTTATACAATTCTTAAAAACGCGTTTAAGCAATTCCCGCAGTGCTCTACGTATCCTTAACGACTACCTACCACCGCTCAGCCCGTTGGTCCGACCCTGTTCACAGGTTTGGATTCCGTTAGCCGCTGTACACCGCTTGGTTCTACCCCGGGGTATTTCAAATTACACTACTGGGTCCGGAAGATGTCTCTCGGTATCACGATCCCACGGTCTAAGTGTGTTCCCTACGCCTACTTGGTTCCTGGCCGTCACGTGGGACAAAAGTCCTCTTAATTCAGGCTCAGGCTAGGCGTTTGAGATATTAGACCGTCTCCTCATGTCGATCAACCAGCTTCCACCTTCCGCACCCTTTATACTTAAAAATTGTTTTTTATACTCACCCGGGTTTATTCCAAGGGCGTCCAGCGACTCCGGGAAATCCCGTCGACTACGCCATTGTTAGCGTTAGTGTTTTCTTAGAAGAATCACTCAACACTCAGGGTCGGTTCCAATGCTGATGCAGCTTTTATTACGCTCAGCGGGGAGGAAAAACTCAGGACCGTATCCAGGTTTCTCTCCACAGAACAAAGGGTTACATGCACCTTTATATGTTTCACAACAGTTACAAAACAGTTTACTACAGCTACACAGCCCACCACGGCTGGACACAAGCCAATCACAACGATTATAGATTACATATAGGTTCTTTTAACCCAATAGAATTCCCCTAGTATCCAAGGAACCATATGTTCGGTTATTGTCAGCTTGGGCTGATCGATGACTTTATAGGTTCTCTCCCTAGTTCTTTCATCTGGGAGAAATAATTGGTTTATAACCTTGTTTACAGGAGATGGTTTCCCTCTTATCTTTCTTCCTGGGGAATTAATTGGTTTATGACCTTGTTCACAGGAGATGGTTTCCTTCTTATCTCTGTCTTCCCGCATCCCAGGCATTCCTACAGTGGGCCTCACAGGGTTATTGCTTGGTCATTGAACGTTCAACAGTTCACAGCTTGACTACCTGATTTCCCATCATGCCTGGGCAGCCATTTTATGTGTGTGTCCATTTTAAGCTGATGTGAGTTTTGATATATCTAGCAGGTGCCTAATGCCTAGTATTCTGGTATATTCTAAAGGTGCCTACCTCCTACAACACTGATGGATCCGTACGAATCTGTGGGGACTACAAATCTACCATAAACAGAGTCTCCCTACAGAACCAGTACCCGCTGCCCAGAGCGGAGGACTTATTGGCCACATTGTCTGGAGGTAAACTTTTCTCAAAATTAGACCTCACATCTGCGTATATGACGCAAGAATTGACCGAGGAATCCAAGCTACTCACCACCATCAACACACATCGAGGCCTTTTCATGTACAATCGATGCCCATTCGGCATCAGGTCAGCAGCTGCCATATTCCAGCGCAACGTGGAGAGTTTTCTCAAGTCCATCCCGGGGACGGTTGTATTTCAAGATGACATACTTATCATGGGCAGGGACACCGACTCCCATCTCCGTAATTTGGAGGAAGTACTAAAGCGGTTGGATCGGGTAGGCCTACGAGTCAAGAAATCCAAATGTCTGTTTCTCGCACCCGAGGTTGAATTTTTGGGCAGAAGGATTGCCGCTGATGGAATCCGCCCAACAGAGTCCAAAACAGAAGCAATTCGCCTGGCACCCAGGCCCCGGAATGTCTCAGAACTGCGCGCCTTTCTCGGGCTACTCAATTACTTTGGGAACTTTATGCAGAACTTAAGCATGCTGCTGGAGCCTCTCCACGTGCTACTCAGGAAGGGGTGTGATTTGTTTTGGGGGGACGCCCAGGAACGCGCCTTCAATAAGGCACGCAACCTTCTGTGTTCCAACAGTGTTTTGACTTTCTTTGATCCAGGTAAAAAGCTAGTTCTCACATGCGATGTGTCAGCGTATGGGGTCGGGTGCGTTTTGTAACATGTCAACAGTGCGGGCAAATTATAACCCATAGCTTATGCCTCCAGGTCACTTTCGCGGGTGGAGCGCGGGTACGGAATGGTAGAGAAGAAGGCGCTCGCGTGCGTGTACGGTGTCAAAAAGATGCACCAATACCTTTTCTGGGCCAAGTTCGCATTAGAAACCGACCACAAGCCCCTCATGTCCCTCCTTACCGAGAGCAAGGCAATAAACGCAAATGCCTCAGCGCGAATTCAACGGTGGGCACTCATGCTGTCGTCCTACCATAAGGCACAGACCAGGCACAGACAACTGTGCCGACGCGCACAGCAGGCTACCCCTGCCGACCACGGAAGGGTCTGACGAAAAGGACTGTGAGATAGTCATGGCAATCAATGCCTTTGAGTCCACAGGTTCACCCATGATGGCTTGCCAAATCAGAGCCTGGACGGCCAGCGACCCCACGTTATCCTTAGTAAAAAGATGTGTCCTAACCGGTGACTGGGCAGAGGCTCGCAATGCCTGCCCCGAGGAATTAGAACCCTTTCACAGGCGCATGCATGAGCTATCACTACAAGCAGACTGCCTGATGTGGGACAGCCGAGTAGTCATGCCTCTGCAAGGCAGAGAGGCATTTGTCCGGGAGCTCCACCGCGAGCACCCGGGAATCGTTCTCATGAACGCCACAGGCAGATTCCACGTCTGGTGGCCTGGTATTGACGCGGTCTTGGAGCTCTGCGTCTGAAGGTGCACCATTTGTGCCCAACTCAGCAATGCCCCCAGGGAGGCTCCACTGAGCCTCTGGCCTTGGCCTACCAAACTGTGGTCGCGGGTGCACGTAGACTATGCGGGCCCATTCATGGGCAAAATGTTCCTCGTAGTTGTAGATGCATTTTCAAAGTGGATCGAATACACCATTTTAAACTCGAGCACAACCACTGTGGAGAGCCGCGCAACTATGTTTGCAACGCATGGAATCCCTGACATATTGGTCAGTGACAATTGTCCGTGCTTCACCAGGGGCCCCAAAAGACCAACCATCCGATGTGACAATTGCGGGAAAAAGGGACATGCCACTGATAAATGTTGGGCGCCCAAGGAGAAAAGAAATAGTCAGTCAGCCCTTAGAGTAGAGGAGATGAACTGACAGCAGCTAATCACAGCGCTGAGGGACTTAGGAAAAGACTGAAGGCCAGCGGCCCCCGTGGGGCAGGGAGAGGATTCGCGTATTCACATAACAGCGCTGTTAGGGGGCCGGCAGTGTGATATGTTAGTGGATACGGGAGCATTGGTATCTATGACAGATATTCCCTTACCCACAACTAAACATTTAGTCCATATAACTGGCGTGGGAGGATCAGCTACCAAAGCCCACCAGAGTGAAGTAATTCTATTGGAGATAGCCGGTATTCTGATCCCAGGACAATTTTATGTATGCCCAAATGCAGGAGGGACCATATTGGGGATCGACCTCCTGGAACAGTTAGGGGCACTAATAGACGCACAGAATAAGAGAATAGTTTGGAGAAATAAGGGAGGACGCAAAATCATGATGTACGGGGAACAGACTAATTTGCACAATCACGCAAAGGTCGGAAGTGTGAAACTTCTCACCCGAGATTGGGATACAGCAGGAGACTAAGGCCCATTATGCAAACAAATGAGGAAAGTGTGGGCTCAATCAAAGCAGGATTGTGGGCTGGTAAAGACCAAGCCAGTGGTCATTCCTGGGCCCAAACACCCTCCTCATAAGCAATACCCCATTAAACCTGAAGCCCGAGAAGCCGTAAAACAAATAGTGGAGGACCTCTTGCGGAGCAGCGTCCTTCAGGAAGCCGAAAGCACTACGAACTCACCAACCTGGCCCGTAAAGAAACAGATGGGTCATACCGATTGACCATAGACTATACGGCATTAAATAAAGTAACTCCCCGCCAGCACCCCATCGTAGCAAGCCCAGCGACCATATTTAATGGACTGAAACCAGAACATAAAATATTCACGGTCTTAGATATAGTGAATGGATTTTGGTCCATACCATTAGCCCAGGAGTCCCAAGATAAATACGCATTCACGGTCGGGGATAGGCAGTACACTTGGGCACGAGTGCCCCAGGGTTTTCACAACAGTCCGGCCATATTTCACCGAACTATAAGTCGAGCCTTGGAGACTGTAGATTTAGCCTCCTACCGAAGTACCATCCTCCAATATGTGGACGATCTGTTGATTGCGTCAGAGGACGAGAGAGGACATATGGGGGTGCAAATAGAAACCCTAGAAGCCTTAAAGAAAGCCCAAGAAAGCTCAGATTGGATCGAAGGAGGTACAGTACTTGGGACACCAACTGTCGCAGAGGACAAAAACAATGCCCCACAACAGAAAGGAAGCAATTCGCATTATGCCCCGACCGAAAACGGTCCGAGGAGTGCGTAAAGTATTAGGACACTTTAACTACTGTAGGAACTGTCATGTATCTCACATAACTGTATCTTACCATGCTATACATGACTGTAACTAGAGATGACCTGTAACCACAAGTTTACCTTACCACCAGGGGTGCACTTGCAGGAGACACTGGATACCTATCCCAGACAGATATATAAGGAGAGGTCTCAGGCAAGTGTGGCATTCGAGAGCTGAGTAATAAAGGTGCAGGTCCTGAGTGACCTTGACTCCAGTATATGCCTCGTGTGAATCTGTACTGCAGGGACAGGACTTTACAGGAACTTTATAGCCAACTTCACGGCAATCGTGGAACCAATACAGAGACTAGTTAAGGGAGGAAAACCAGCTTTAGAAAGTGTGGAGTGGGGCCCGGAACAAGAAACAGCATACGGCCAGATAAAGGAAGCCCTGATGTCGGCACCAGGCCTAGGACTGCCAAATATGAATGCACCGTTTCACATTCATTGTGAAAACGAGGGCGGGTTTTATGGAGCAGTAGTTACTCAAATGCATGGAGACCGAGCCCGCCCAGTAGCTTACTATTCCACCCAACAGTCGCCCGTGGCAGGAAGTCTGTCAAGATGTGTAGCAGCCTTGGATTGCACAACGTGGGCAGTGAAAGTTAGTGAGCCAGTAGTAATGACAGGGGAGGTTATACTACATACCAAACATACCTTGGTGGAAATGCTCAACACCGGGAAATTGCGCTCCGTGTCCAACGTCCGCCGAGCCAAATGGGAAGCAGTATTACTTCCCTTAAATGGGTCCATAAAAATTGTATGAGACACGGGGGAAGAACCCGGCAGAGGGCCTCTTATCCATGGGTGAGCCTCATGAGTGCCAGGCACACGAATGGGAGGACTCACCGGGACACATAAGTGAGATTCCCCTTGAAAACCCCGAGCTGATCCTGTACGTGGATGGGTCCCGGAAATATATTCAGGGGACCCCCCATACGGGATGGGCGGTGGTAGATGAAGCGCTAAACACTGTCCGAAAGGGAAGGTTAGACGGAGGACTGTCGGCCCAAGTAGCTGAACTCACTGCCCTGACTGAAGCCCTCCAACTGGCCGAAGGCCGGCGGGCAAATATATATACGTTGGCCGCTATGCCTTCGGGGTAGTCCATGACTACATGACTGCCTGGGCCAGGAGAGGGCTTGTCACTTCGGGCGGGGAGACTATCAAACATGAGGGCCGAATCAGACTACTATTAGATGCCACCAGTAAACCCTCAGAGGCAGCAGTGATCAAGGTTAAGGCTCACCAGAAAGTAGTAAACAATGTCCAACGGGGCAATGAAGCAGCGGATAAAGTGGCACAGGAAGCAAATATATCCTCAGAAGTGCAGGAAGAAGTTGTACGTAGTATCATTACCAGGGAAGATATAGACATTGTGAGATTACATGCCGATGTAAGTGATGAAGAAAAGAAAGATTGGGGCACAAAAGGAGGGAGCCCGGGTGACGACTTTGTATGGAGGAAAGATGGGAAGGTGATAGCCCCGGCTTGTATCAGACAAATGCTCATGGAACTACACCACGGCATCAGTCATGACGGACGGAACGTCATGATAACAAACATAACTGGGGGTTGGTGGTGGCCAGGAATGGGACGGGACGTAGCTAAGTTCTGTCAGCAATGTGTCACGTGTGCCCAGCACAACCCAGGAAAGGCCATTAAGGTTAGAATGGCTCACCAACCACGACCAAGGGGGCTGTGGCAGTGTATACAGATAGACTTCACGGGACCGTTACCATCCTCAAGCGGCAAGAAATACTGTCTAGTAATAATAGATCAGTTTGCGCGGTGGGTAAAAGCGTTCGCCACGTGAAACTGCACCGCAATCACGGTGGTCCGAATATTGGCAGAGGAAGTAATCCCACGTTGGGGCGTCCCTATCCAAATCGATTCCGACCAGGGAACCCATTTTACCGGACAAATAATGAAGGAGTTGTGTGCTACGTTGGGTATTAGACAGAAGTTTCATATCCCCTACCACCTGCAAAGCTCTGGGATGGTAGAACATATGAACAGGACACTTAAAACAGCCCTAGCAAAGGCCATCCAAGAGATGGGACAAGCTTGGGTGGATTTACTACCCACAATCATGATGAGACAAAGGGCAATTCCTAACCGAGTGATGGGATTAACTCCATGAGTTGATGACAGGCAGGGCCATGTGCCTGCCGGAAGGAATCATAACCGGGGGATCCGACATAGGACCCCTGAGGGATCGTATTAGAAAGTACATCTTGGAACTGAGTAAGCAACTTGAGGAATTGAGGAAGGAAGTGAGGGAACGGCAAGCAGGCAGGGATGGACAGAAGGAATTGGAGGACCAGGGGGAGGTCCCGCAGGTAGGCGCGAAGGTAATGGTAAAATGTCTGCCAGGACGAACGGGGTTTGCTCCCCGTTGGTCTGGCCCACTTGAAGCCCTAATTAGCGAAGATACGTGCGCCTGCATAGATATGGGTGGGGTTGGCCGATGGAAACATTGGGCTCATCTTAAAGAATATGAATACAACGACCCCAGCACAAGTGAACAAAACAAATAACCCTGCCTTCATACAAATTCTAGGAAACTGAAGGCGGAAGCATCAGCAGAAAACGCCGGAAGAAATAAAGACGATCCAAGATGAATGTGTTACGCGATATTATGTGCAGTTTGCTTTTTTGTGTAATTGTAATATGTAGCCTAGGGAGGACTCAGGCCAGAGAACCCCCACAGACCAAGAGAGTTGTATGTGAACACCTTTTTGTACATGTCATACACCTATGTCAAGAAAGCCAACGTTGCCAGCTGTTGGGTCTGTGCCCATGTCCCCACACACTTGGAGGAAGGAATCCCCCTACAATCAATCCCATTTAGTGATAATGAGACGGCCAGCTGGATGTTTGGAGTTAGAACAGGATCCACACGCGTTGGCTCTTATGCCATAGAGGCAGACGGCAGCACCATAAACTTAAAAGTCTCGGGTATAATCCAGGACAGTGTAGTGGGTGGAGACGATCAACCTATAACGATTCCTATCTACCACCATTCCTGAGAACAAGGTGTAAGAAGGAACAGGGAGGGGGGCTATGTCTCACAAGGCAGGGACGACCGGAAGATCCTATTGTGGGGTACAGTAACTGCACATATAGCCTTACCTTACCTGCCGAAGGGGGTAGGGTTACACACCTGTTATTAAATGGAAACGGTGACTTTTCGGTCCAATGGGACTCCCCCCAGTGATAAATAAGTATACGCCCTACAACGGGACTCAATTTGTGTGCGGTTACAGGGCCTACCCCTGGTTGCCCCGAGAATGGACGGGTTCTTGTTATCTGGCTTATATCGTACCCTGCATGTATCACCTGGGTTCTCTGAAGGACCTCCACCGGAGAGCCAGGCGAGCCATCACGGAGACTGAAAGATTCTGGGCCATTGCGTTTCCCTGGTATGGAGCGGGTAAATTGGCAAGGGAATCCATTAACATGGCTCCGTCCTGGAACAGGTGGCCAACGGTACTGCTGAAGCCCTAGTTACGGTTAATGCAGAGATGGTAGCCCTCCGCACAGTAGCTCTGCAAAATCGGATGGCCCTTGACTATGTGTTGGCAGAAAAAGGGGGAACCTGTGCCCTGATCGGGGCCGAATGTTGTACATACATCCCGGATAACTCGGGAGAAATTACCGATCTGGCAGGGTATATCCAAGAAGAGGTTAAAAAGCTTAAGCAACCACCAGCCTCCACGTTGTGGGACTGGTTCTCAGGTTAGGATCTATGGGAACGTCACTAATCCAAGGCCTGGTTACCTTTGTGGTGGTGGTAATAATGCTGTATTGCCTATGTATGTTGCTTAAATGTTGTATAAGCAAAGCACTGTCATCTTTACTATCGAGTCGACCTGTAACCCAACCACCCTCAAACTATGAGAACCCACTCAGAAAGTGGTGTACATACGCCCAAAACACCTATATGATGAGGTCTTACAAGCAGCAGAATGAGGTGCGACAGGAGATGGGAACCTGGACCCCGGAGTGGAGACCCCGGGACTCAGGAACCGGCACATCACCAATTTCTGCATAAAGACCGGGTATACGTTGACCTAGAATTATGTATATGAAAGATTTCGGCCAAATGGGGGAATTGAAGGGGATAATGTGAAAATTGCTGTGCTTGAGAAAACAAAACAGTTGACTCAGCAGGTACTAAAGGACAGGATGCGATAAGCAATTGCGAGAAGGTCACAAGACGCTGAGCAGCATGGAAACCAACTGCACACCAGATGCTGGCCAAAGATAAGGAAGTGAGCCGTGTCATGTATCTTACATTATTATAGATAACTGTATCCCAACATGACTGTAATAAGATATGACTTGTAACCACCAGCATACCTTACCACCGGGGGTGCACTTGCAAGAGACAGGTATATAAGCACAGGTCTCAGGCAAGTGCAGCATTCCAGAGCTGTGAAATAAAGGTGCAGGTCCAGAGTGACCTTGACTTCACTGCATGCCTCGTGTGAGTCTGTACTGAGGGGACAGGACTTTACAGTGGCGACGAGTTATGGGATTACAGAATCCACAGAATGGCGAACAATGGATTAGATGAAAAGTACAATGCGGGAGACAATTGGGAGGACTTTATAGAAAGACTCCAGCAAAGCTTTGTAACCAAAGACTGGTTAGGCGACGATAAGGCAGGCAAGAGACCAGCTGTGGCTCAAAAACATATGCTTTAATGAAGGATCTGTTGGCACCCGAGAAACCAGCAAGCAAGTCGTTTGAAGAATTGAGCACACTGGTAAGAGACCACCTGAAGCCAGCGAGCAGCCTACACATGGCCAGACACAGGTTCTACAACTACAGACGCTGTGTGGGCCAGAGCATACCCGACTTCGTGGCGGAACTTCGGAGGTTGGCTAGTTTATGTGAGTTCTCTGATGAACTGAGGAGAGAAATGCTGAGAGACTTTTTCATTGAAGGAATAGGCCATGCAGGCATATTCCGAAAGCTCATAGAGACCAAGAACCTGACCTTAGAGGCAGCAGCACTGGTTGCACAGACATTCTTGGTAGGGGAAGAAGAAATGAGGTTGATTTACAGTGCAGGTATGACAACTAACGAAATAATGGAACAAGGAGTTCACAGCACTAAACAAGCTGCTACCCCCACACACAGACAAAACAGGGAGAACAGGCTTTCGACAGCAGGCAGTGGCAACAGAAGCCATCAAGGGCCACAGGAACGGCCGTTCACACCTCATCAACCCACAATGTGAGCAATCAATTACAAACTGAGAGAAGCTCAAGAGAGATCAGCCAGACACAGCTCATTCTTTGCAAGCAGTCTGTGCTGGAGGTGTGGGGGTGGGCACTCGTCGAGGGGATGTCGATTTCAGCAGGCTGTTTGCAGAAATTGTGAATATACAGGACATTTGGCCCGCATGTGCAAAAAAATGGCAGCTCGGCTGGTATACGAATCGGATGGGTCGGAAAGCGGACCAGAAGATGGTGGGGACAGTACCCGGGACACCGATGTACAGCGGGTCAACACGATCAATGGCCGCTGCTCCTACAACAGGACGCCTCCTATAATGATGAGGGTCCTACTCAAAGAGATATCTGTCAACATGGAGCTGGATACGGGAGCGAGTCAATCTCTCATGGGCGCTCAACAATTTGAACAACTGTGGCCGCATAAAAGAGACAGACCAAAACTCACAAGGGTCAACACCAAACTAAGGATCTATACCAAAGAAATCGGACCAGTCCTCGGCAGCGCCATGCTCTCTGTCACACACAAAGGGACAGTGAACCGACTTCCCCTGTGGATTGTCCCCGGAGACCCCCCAGCACTGCTGGGGAGAAGCTGGCTGGCAAAACTAAACTGGAAATGGGATGATGTTCATGTCATGTCATTAGAGGAATGGACCTCCTGCTCAACAGTTATAAAGCGATTTGAACATCTCTTTCAGCCAGGTGTGGACACTTTCAAAGGGGCCAAAGTCAAAATCTACATCACCCAGGATGCTAGACCAGTCCATCACAAGGCCAGAGCTGTACCCTATGTGATGAGGGAAAAGATTGAACACGAACTGGGCACTTCTGCGGGAAGGCATTATATCCCCTGTGGAATTTAGCGACTGGGCAAGTCCCATCGTCCCAGTCATGAAGCCTGATTGTTAGCGTTAGTGTTTTCTTAGAAGAATCACTCAACACTCAGAGTCGGTTCCAATGCTGATGCAGCTTTTATTATGCTCAGCGGGGAGGAAAAACTCAGGACCGTATCCAGGTTTCTCTCCACAGAACAAAGGGTTACATGCACCTTTATATGTTTCACAACAGTTACAAAACAGTTTACTACAGCTACACAGCCCATCACGGCTGGACACAAGCCAATCACAACGATTATAGATTATATATAGGTTCTTTTAACCCAATAGAATTCCCCTAGTATCCAGGGAACCATATGTTCGGTTATTGTCAGCTTGGGCTGATCGATGACTTTATAGGTTCTCTCCCTAGTTCTTTCATCTGGGAGAAATAATTGGTTTATAACCTTGTTTACAGGAGATGGTTTCCCTCTTATCTTTCTTCCTGGGGAATTAATTGGTTTATGACCTTGTTCACAGGAGATGGTTTCCTTCTTATCTCTGTCTTCCCGCATCCCAGGCATTCCTACAGTGGGCCTCACAGGGTTATTGCTTGGTCATTGAACGTTCAACAGTTCACAGCTTGACTACCTGATTTCCCATCATGCCTGGGCAGCCATTTTATGTGTGTGTCCATTTTAAGCTGATGTGAGTTTTGATATATCTAGCAGGTGCCTAATGCCTAGTATTCTGGTATATTCTAAAGGTGCCTACCTCCTACAACAACTCCCCCTTTCGGTAAAGGGACTAGTCCTAGTCCCCTTTTAACCGACCATTCGACCTTTATTAGATTTCGTGCACGGCCCGGTACTCCCTGCCTCAACGTGTTGGCCAGTCACGCGGTTTCAGGAGTCCCGGTTGCTTAAATCGAATTGACAAAGGCCAAATCCTCCTGCCCCCTTATAAAACAGGCTTGTTTAGTATCCGGGGAACGGTGATTTGTCCGTCTTCGTTGTGCGTGGTGTCTGCATGCCTGGCAGGCCATTACGCCCCATGTTATTGCTAAGATCAATTGTATCCCGACCAGTATATGTGAAATTATTCGAATCCATGGGTGGATGTTCACATTTATTCCCCAGTCCCAGACCTTTCTCCACCAACTCTGACTTTGTAAGTCTACCTCGGTATCTTCTTCCAGTACTTTGATTTTAGTTTGCAGTTGGTGATATAGTTTTACAGATTGACCCACTCTGAGCCTCAACTCTCGTAATACTTCGGTTAGATGTGGGATAGGGACCTGATCTGGCTCGTCATAATCCTGTAAATGATCATGGAGCTGATCGGTTACCTCGATAACTTCGGACTTCCGGCGCCTAACCTGGGTGATATGCGCTTGCCCGATCGCGACAGGTCGTAGTGGTGTAAAGCAAAAGTTTGGCTGCGGTATAGGGCACTGCAGGTCATTATACCGGTATGAACGCTCTGTGGTAGAGACGCAGTATCTTCCCCTCCCTCCGTAGCCTGCCCTCGCGAAGTGCATGTGTGCGGGCACTATTTCTAGTACACACCCGTCGGTTCGGTTAAACCCGCACTCGTCTCGCTCCACTCTGCCCACCGGGTGAGGACATACTGTGATTTCCCCCTTTTGCTTGCAATCTGCTAGGGAAATCCCGGTAAGTATGTTGTTTCGACGAACGGCAGAGGTGGTGGTCAGGTAGTAGCGTATGGAGACATTTTCCCGTATTATTCCGATATTCTCTCGTTGGTATAGGGGGAACGGCCCCGAGACCGGCGTGACTATAGGGATCATCAGGACTGTCCCTATCCCGGTAGTCCTACCCATCTGGCAATCTGGAATTGCTGGGTATACTCTGGTCAGTCCCTTCAGAGTACAATTATCCAGTGTCCCCCTTTGGTTAGCCAACTGAGCTAAATCTTCCTGTTCTCTATCAATGAGGTGATTGATAGTTCTGGCGTGAGCTTCCAGGACTGAGATGCCATCCAGCTGGATTTTGGCACCCTCCTTTCCTAGGTTGGCTGGGTCTTCCTGGTTTTGCTCCACCCTCTCCAATAACCCCTTCATCACCCCTCTAAGCTGTTCTACCCTCTCATTTAATCCTTGTATGTCTATCGAGTTCACTACGGAGGTCCCTGTATTGAAAACGGTAGCAACATCATTAACTATTTCCCTCTTCATCCTGGGGGCTAACCTCTGTCCCTGGAACCTACTGGCACCCATTGCATCGGCAGCCTGTTGCATTACAACTTTACTTAATACATTGTACATCTTCCTTGACTGTTCTGTACAGTATTCCGGCATCTGGATGCCTGAAATATTGATCAGAACAGGCACAATTTCATGTCTAACATTATCATACAACAGTTCCCCCTCGCTGTACATTACGATCCCATTCTCTGGTCCCTTCGTAGTTATGGGGCAAGGCAGTTCCTCGGGCAATGTAGTGATTCTTATGGGGCGCGGTGTCGGAGGGGGTGAGAAACATACATACAATGATATTGCAGCCGCCCCCGCCTCCTCGTAATACCCACACAGCCCCATTCCCTTCTTGCGGATGACTGATTGCTGGGATTGTCCCGGAGGCGCGCAAATTATGCCGAAAGTACATTCATCAGGCCCTTTGACATCCCTCCGTTTAATGCATTTGCTCCTTATACCCGTGGAGCACTGTACACATACTCTTATTCTTATTAGGATTCTTATTAGGATTCACTTGTAACCATGCATTAAAATAAGTCCAGTCCTTGCTCCAGTCCTTGGCTGCTGGGATGCACATTCCGTCCGTTAAATTAAACAAGACTCCATAGTTCATATAGTTGTTTATTTCCAGCATGCTCTGCTGTCCGTCGGTGTTGCCCAGGGTACGTGCATGTCGCAGGGCTATCCATATTATGAGTAGCGCCGTTCGTATTCCCATTCCGGTAAGTATTATCTGTAATTTTAAACAGACGGCCTGGTCGTCACCAGGGGTTAAGTTTTTTGCTCTACGAGTGTCCCTGTCACCCTGCAAAATCAGAAGGACAAGGTTATAATCGAACCATTTCGAGCTGAATCTGTAGGGCGTGCGCCCGTGTCTTTACCCACTTAAATATTACCCAAACTCCTATGACCAAGGCCAAAGCTATTCCTCCAAACATCGCTGTCTGCTTTACCGTTAGGTTGGGTTTGTGGACTACACCTACCCACTGTGGGGTACATTGGCTCTATTGCCAGAGGTGATGGTGCTATGGCTGCGCACTGCACTATCCGTCTAGTCCTGTTATCTCTTCCAGCCTGTTTATCTTAGCTTTTAACTCTTCGATTTGTTTTATTGAATATCTATTTCTTTATTGTATCAGGCAAGTATTATTACATAAGCTAGTTCTGTTTTTATTTTTGTTTCCTCTGTTAGGTGAGTCTTTTTTTTTCCTATTAAGAAATCCAAATTAATAATGTTCAGTATAAAACGGCTGTCAATGGAAAGGGTTAACTCCTTTCCAGGTTTGTAAGAAGACCTGATGTCATTACGTGACTTCACGTAATCATCTGAAAAAAAAGTCTTTGTGCCTTCAAAACTGGCTTCGAAATTAGGAATCCGTTAAAAACAGCATAAATCATTCGAGTAAACTCCAATGTTTTCTTAACTTCTAATTCAAGTACTTGCCAAAGAATTTTTTTTAAATTGTTTTAAAACAAGACCACACATACAATAGCAATTTTGTTTACTGAAATTCAATTCTGTTTTTTTTTATTTCTCTCTTTCTCCTCGTTATCTTCAAAACCCTCCTGCTTGTTTAGACTGTTCGGGACATTTTTGATAAACACTGTCCATTTTGGAAATCTTTTCAAACTGCATTGAAACTTTTTCATAATTGAAAATTCGAATCCATGTAGAGTGTTTTTTACTTATTCCAATTTAGTAAGTTATGTCTTTTTCCATTTAGTCCGTTACATCTTTTTTTTCCTTTCTTCAAATTAGGTTTTGTATTTTACACGGAGGGTTCGTAACTCCATAAAGTTGTTAATTTAAAATCATTTGTTTACTTTCAAAGTGGCGTCTTTATCTTTTTCTTTTTCTCCATAACTGGAATGGAGTCCAGCTTTGAGAGTTTGAGTGCTGCCTTTCGTTATCTCAAAATGCTCCAGTTTCAAAGTCGTTACTAAAGCTTGCTGTTTTTTAACATTTTCCAAAAGTTCCTTTTACATCTTCGCAGATAGCTCGCCACTTGCCCAGGAGTTTGACCTGATCAGATTTAATTTAATCTTTTTCTTTTTTTTTTAAATCCACCTCAGTATTTCCTGTGCCTTCTCTGAATATCTCAAAATCCCAATTCAAACTTTGTAATTTCAATCTTTATTTGAAACTTTTTTTTTTAGAAGCTCTTTTTTTTTAAAGCATTCTTTATCTCATTCCGAGACTAAATTTATGTCTTTCAACCCAATCAATCATTGCATGTTTTCTTTCGGCAAGTAAGTGAGCATGTCAAATAAATATTTTGCTCAACAAACCTATTCTTTATTTGTTTTTTTTCCTAGCTCCGTAACTTATCATCCGAATAAATCCACACCTGCGTTTCTAACTTAAATGTCTTAAAACTTCCCACATACAGGACAACATTACAAAGGGTTAAAAAAAAACTTTCACTCTGTTTCTAAAATAAACAGACACTTGCATTCCTCTTCCAACCAGGCTTTCGGAACATGAAAACATAAAAAAATTCATTCTGCAGTCAAAAATCACACAGACACTTCTCACTCAACGATCAGACATTTACAACAGTCTCTCTTCTTGTTTTGGCCGGCTCTATTTTTGGATCCATGACCTTTCAGGGAATTCGTAGTTTTATCTAAATAATTCCTCACATAACTAATTCCTGAGGATTTCACCCTGCTTTAATCATTTTTTCAATTAGCTTCTTTTGTTTTTCCGCCAGGTGGCGGGTAAGCGACCCTTCTGGTCCCCACTCGAGTTTACTTGTTTTCATGGCCATTCCTGGGTAGGACTAGTACCGTTAGGAATCTACTCTCAGAGGTCCGCTTTCTTTCTAGCGCGACTTGTAGTAAACTGTCTCTTGGCTACTGTCAGGTCACAAGTTCTGCTGTTACACAAACTTATACAATTCTTAAAAACGCGTTTAAGCAATTCCCGCAGTGCTCTACGTATCCTTAACGACTACCTACCACCGCTCAGCCCGTTGGTCCGACCCTGTTCACAGGTTTGGATTCCGTTAGCCGCTGTACACCGCTTGGTTCTACCCCGGGGTATTTCAAATTACACTACTGGGTCCGGAAGATGTCTCTCGGTATCACGATCCCACGGTCTAAGTGTGTTCCCTACGCCTACTTGGTTCCTGGCCGTCACGTGGGACAAAAGTCCTCTTAATTCAGGCTCAGGCTAGGCGTTTGAGATATTAGACCGTCTCCTCATGTCGATCAACCAGCTTCCACCTTCCGCACCCTTTATACTTAAAAATTGTTTTTTATACTCACCCGGGTTTATTCCAAGGGCGTCCAGCGACTCCGGGAAATCCCGTCGACTACGCCATTGTTAGCGTTAGTGTTTTCTTAGAAGAATCACTCAACACTCAGGGTCGGTTCCAATGCTGATGCAGCTTTTATTACGCTCAGCGGGGAGGAAAAACTCAGGACCGTATCCAGGTTTCTCTCCACAGAACAAAGGGTTACATGCACCTTTATATGTTTCACAACAGTTACAAAACAGTTTACTACAGCTACACAGCCCACCACGGCTGGACACAAGCCAATCACAACGATTATAGATTACATATAGGTTCTTTTAACCCAATAGAATTCCCCTAGTATCCAAGGAACCATATGTTCGGTTATTGTCAGCTTGGGCTGATCGATGACTTTATAGGTTCTCTCCCTAGTTCTTTCATCTGGGAGAAATAATTGGTTTATAACCTTGTTTACAGGAGATGGTTTCCCTCTTATCTTTCTTCCTGGGGAATTAATTGGTTTATGACCTTGTTCACAGGAGATGGTTTCCTTCTTATCTCTGTCTTCCCGCATCCCAGGCATTCCTACAGTGGGCCTCACAGGGTTATTGCTTGGTCATTGAACGTTCAACAGTTCACAGCTTGACTACCTGATTTCCCATCATGCCTGGGCAGCCATTTTATGTGTGTGTCCATTTTAAGCTGATGTGAGTTTTGATATATCTAGCAGGTGCCTAATGCCTAGTATTCTGGTATATTCTAAAGGTGCCTACCTCCTACAACACTGATGGATCCGTACGAATCTGTGGGGACTACAAATCTACCATAAACAGAGTCTCCCTACAGAACCAGTACCCGCTGCCCAGAGCGGAGGACTTATTGGCCACATTGTCTGGAGGTAAACTTTTCTCAAAATTAGACCTCACATCTGCGTATATGACGCAAGAATTGACCGAGGAATCCAAGCTACTCACCACCATCAACACACATCGAGGCCTTTTCATGTACAATCGATGCCCATTCGGCATCAGGTCAGCAGCTGCCATATTCCAGCGCAACGTGGAGAGTTTTCTCAAGTCCATCCCGGGGACGGTTGTATTTCAAGATGACATACTTATCATGGGCAGGGACACCGACTCCCATCTCCGTAATTTGGAGGAAGTACTAAAGCGGTTGGATCGGGTAGGCCTACGAGTCAAGAAATCCAAATGTCTGTTTCTCGCACCCGAGGTTGAATTTTTGGGCAGAAGGATTGCCGCTGATGGAATCCGCCCAACAGAGTCCAAAACAGAAGCAATTCGCCTGGCACCCAGGCCCCGGAATGTCTCAGAACTGCGCGCCTTTCTCGGGCTACTCAATTACTTTGGGAACTTTATGCAGAACTTAAGCATGCTGCTGGAGCCTCTCCACGTGCTACTCAGGAAGGGGTGTGATTTGTTTTGGGGGGACGCCCAGGAACGCGCCTTCAATAAGGCACGCAACCTTCTGTGTTCCAACAGTGTTTTGACTTTCTTTGATCCAGGTAAAAAGCTAGTTCTCACATGCGATGTGTCAGCGTATGGGGTCGGGTGCGTTTTGTAACATGTCAACAGTGCGGGCAAATTATAACCCATAGCTTATGCCTCCAGGTCACTTTCGCGGGTGGAGCGCGGGTACGGAATGGTAGAGAAGAAGGCGCTCGCGTGCGTGTACGGTGTCAAAAAGATGCACCAATACCTTTTCTGGGCCAAGTTCGCATTAGAAACCGACCACAAGCCCCTCATGTCCCTCCTTACCGAGAGCAAGGCAATAAACGCAAATGCCTCAGCGCGAATTCAACGGTGGGCACTCATGCTGTCGTCCTACCATAAGGCACAGACCAGGCACAGACAACTGTGCCGACGCGCACAGCAGGCTACCCCTGCCGACCACGGAAGGGTCTGACGAAAAGGACTGTGAGATAGTCATGGCAATCAATGCCTTTGAGTCCACAGGTTCACCCATGATGGCTTGCCAAATCAGAGCCTGGACGGCCAGCGACCCCACGTTATCCTTAGTAAAAAGATGTGTCCTAACCGGTGACTGGGCAGAGGCTCGCAATGCCTGCCCCGAGGAATTAGAACCCTTTCACAGGCGCATGCATGAGCTATCACTACAAGCAGACTGCCTGATGTGGGACAGCCGAGTAGTCATGCCTCTGCAAGGCAGAGAGGCATTTGTCCGGGAGCTCCACCGCGAGCACCCGGGAATCGTTCTCATGAACGCCACAGGCAGATTCCACGTCTGGTGGCCTGGTATTGACGCGGTCTTGGAGCTCTGCATCTGAAGGTGCACCATTTGTGCCCAACTCAGCAATGCCCCCAGGGAGGCTCCACTGAGCCTCTGGCCTTGGCCTACCAAACTGTGGTCGCGGGTGCACGTAGACTATGCGGGCCCATTCATGGGCAAAATGTTCCTCGTAGTTGTAGATGCATTTTCAAAGTGGATCGAATACACCATTTTAAACTCGAGCACAACCACTGTGGAGAGCCGCGCAACTATGTTTGCAACGCATGGAATCCCTGACATATTGGTCAGTGACAATTGTCCGTGCTTCACCAGCACAGAATTCCAAGACTGCTTAAAATCCAAGGTCCCACGCTGCAAGATCGCCTGTCGCGACTGCTGCTGGCATACAGATCTCGTCCGCACTCACTGACTGGGATCCCCCCGCGCAACTGTTGATTAAAAGGACTTTAAAAACAAGGCTCTCATTAATCCTCCCATGCATGCATGAAATCGTTGAGGCAAAGCGCCGTAAGCGGACTGAGTACCATGACAGAAATTCGAGGGGGAGATGGAATGAGATAGGGGACAAAGTATTTGTACTAAACTATGGCAGGGGTCCCAAATGGCTTGCAGGGACAGTAACGGGCAAGGAAGGAAACAGGCTACTGGTAGTACAAATGGACAATGGCAAAACCTGCCAGGGCATGTAGACCAAGTCAAAAGCAGACTTACCAACAACACTGCGGAACCAGAGGCAGACTACAATGTGGAACTCGCACCTGGTGGACAGACAGAGGGAACAACCTGAGGAAAGGGCAATCCCAACAGACAGCCCAGGCGAGTCAACAACAATCACACCAATCGAAACAGACAGCCCAGGCGAGATACCAGCAACCACACCCAAAGAAAAACAGACACCAAGGCAAACAACTGAACCACAACTCAGACGCTCCACGCGAGAGCGTAGACCACCTGAGAGAACATAAGAACATAAGAACATAAGCATTAGGAACAGGAGTCGGCCATCTAGCCCCTCGAGCCTGCTCCGCCATTTAATAAGATCATGGCTGATCTGGCCATGGACTCAGCTCCACTTACCCGCCCGCTCCCCGTAACCCTTAATTCCCTTATTGGTTAAAAAATCTATCTATCTGTGACTTGAATACATTCAATGAGCTAGCCTCAACTGCTTCCTTGGGCAGAGAATTCCACAGATTCACAACCCTCTGGGAGAAGAAATTCCTTCTCAACTCGGTTTTAAATTGGCTCCCTCGTATTTTGAGGCTGTGCTCCCTAGTTCTAGTCTCCCCGACCAGTGGAAACAACCTCTCTGTCTCTATCTTGTCTATCCCTTTCATTATTTTAAATATTTCTATAAGATCACCCCTCATCCTTCTGAACTCCAACGAGTAAAGACCCAGTCTACTCAATCTATCATCATAAGGTAACCCCCTCATCTCCGGAATCAGCATAGTGAATCGTCTCTGTCCCCCTCCAAAGCCAGTATATCCTTCCTTAAGTAAGGTGACCAAAACTGCACGCAATACTCCAGGTGTGACCTCACCAATACCCTGTACAGTTGCAGCAGGACCTCCCTGCTTTTGTATTCCATCCCACTCGCAATGAAGGCCAACATTCCATTCGCCTTCCTGATTACCTGCTTCACCTGCAAACTATCCTTCTGTCATTCATGCACAAGGACCGGGAGCTGCCTGTCTTTTACAGGGAACTCATCAGGGTCTGGAACAAAGTCTCCACCAAGCGCAGCTCTCCGCCGGCTGGAGTGGCGGCCGTCCTGCAGGAACCGTTGCTCGGGAATCCGTACCTCCACGACCGAGGTTTTATGTGGCGGTCGGAAGAGAGGGCTGTGGCTGGTGAGGTGACCAGGGTCAGGGACCTGCTCGATGGCGGAGGAGCGGGCTGGATGGCTCCAGACACGCTGGCGCGGCGCCTAAATTCTGCCAACGTCCGCCACGCGGCCGATGCCATCGAGTCGCTAAAAACAGCTCTGGGCCCTGACTCCGTTAGGTGCATCGAGGAGGCTCAAGCACGTGGGGAGATCCCGTCCGAACTGACCCCCGTCCGGACGGAATTCCTCATCGGCGCCAAACCCCGGAACCTCCCTCGGGGGCCGGCGCCTCACAACTTGAGCCGCCTCGGGGAAATCCCCTCCGTGCCTTTCAGTTCCGCGTGGAGGGGTTTCCTGTACGGGCTGCTCCTGCACACCCTCAACTTTGCCATCCTCGCCGGCCGTCCGGACACGCCATGGCGTACCATCTTGCCGTCCGGAGGAGGCGGGGGTCCCCGATGGAGGGCACTCTACGCAGGGGTCCTCCCACTATTCATCGGGGACTTGGCCTGGAGGGTGGTGCCGTGCAACAAATTTTTAAGCCGGTTCACGGACTCCCAGGCCGCCTGCAATTTCTGCGGTCTGGAGGAGTCCGTGTTCCATGTTTTTATTGAGTGCACAAGGTTGCAGCCCCTGTTTTATTATTTGAAGGGGCTGCTCCTGAAATTCTGGCTGCACTTCAGTCCCACTCTCCTGATCTTTGGGCACCCTGTGCGGAGGGGAGCGGGTAAGTCCGAAGGCCTCCTCGTAGGACTGTTCCTGGGCACGGCCAAGGGTGCCATCAGCCGGTCCAGGCAGCGGGCGGTCGAGGGGGTCGTTCAACCTGACTGCCTGCCTCTCTTCCGCTCTTACATCCGGTCCAGGGTGTCCTTGGAGATGGAGCACGCGGTGTCCACCGGTACGCTTGCGGCCTTCCGTGAGAGGTGGGCACCGGAGGGACTGGAGTGCATCATCACGCCCGGCAACCAAATTTTAATTTGATTTTACATTTTAAAATTTAATTTGTTTTAATTGCCGGTGCTTTTAGTGTCCCCTTCCCTTTTATAGGGGGCACTGGAAAAATATGATTTTAGCGCCCAAAAAAACCCCCCCAAAAAAATGAAAAACAAATATAAAAACCCCAAAAAAGGAAAAAAGGGCCTTGTAAATGTCTGGTGTGTCACCCAGGTCGGGTGGCACGGTTTAATGTTTTATGTTTTTGCAGGTGAACTCCAAAAAGAGTTTCATGCACAAGGACCAATTGTGGAGCAGTGGAGGCGTGTCCTGCTCAGTAGGAGCTGGGAGCAGTGAGAGGAGCAGCTATCAACTTGAGCTCCTGCCTGGAGAGCCCTGAGACCAGCCCAGGAAGAGAAGGAAGGAAGGGGCTTCACCACCAACTTTCACCCAGAGGGAGAGGAGGAAGCAGAAAACTTTTAAACAACATTTTACCATTCTGCAAAGAGTTGGAGAGAGGGGGAAAGACCAACAAACATCCAGTGTGGAAGGAGGGAGACTCTACCATTCAACAGGTGGGTGTATTGGTGCAGTCCCAAAAAGACTTTGTTGAATCGGTGGGGGGAGTAAAGAAGACCACTGAGGGCTGGAACATCGCGGGGTGTGTGTGTGTGTGTGGAAGTGTGTGTGGGGGCCTTGCTTACAACTAGGCCCTCCCCACAATTAGACCCCCCCCCCCCATTGCCTAGCCTGGGTTAGCTGGAGCTACCAGGCTGAAGATTTCTTTAAATCACCAATTGAATATCGTTAGGAGTGTGTGCCTGGTGGCTCTAGCTGCCCCAGGTGAAGACATCTTCTCCCCCCACCTGAAGACCAACCCAAAGACTGTGCTTGTGTGTTTTGCCATCTGGGGAGTGCACCCACCCACAGCTGCGAGGGGAGACCTGCCCTCGCACTTCCCCCCCTTTCCCACCCCCCTCTCTCTTTCTCTGTTACTCTGTTTCTCCCCTCTCTCTCTGAGACCCCTTTCTCCCAAATTAATTTAAATAAAAAAACAATTGAGACAACTGAGCAGAGGGAGCAAGGCCCCTCCCCAATTGCCAACTAGGGGAGAGGTGCCTCGTTAAGAGCTCCTCTGCTCAGTCTTTTAGATAAGAGGCCAATTAAGACCATTAAGGCCTGTGACTTTGGGGTGGGTGTAGCCCTTAAAGGGACCCCGTGATGGCGACCCCATCCACGCCGGTGGCGGGGCCAGCGAGGACATATGCGCAGGTGGCAACCGCTTCCACGGCACCTCCTGCGCCACCCGCTGCCCTGCCACCTTTCAGATTAATTACCAGAAAACACGGGGTCAAGAGCTACACCCCACAATGACCATCGAGGAGTGCGTGCGGGCGATGGCTGGGGTAGTCGGCCCCTCGGCCATTGTTGCAGCCTCCAAGATGTCTGGGAAGGCCGTGTTCTTCCTGGGGTCGGAGCGGGCGGTGTCCCTGGCCCTCGAAAAGGGGCTCACGGTGGGCGGGACGTTCCTGCCGGTGGACCCTCTCGAGGCCACCGCGCAGAGGGTCATCGTTTCAAACGTCCCGCCCTTTGTTCCCGCTGGGCTCCTCCTCCCTCACCTACACCAACTGGGGGAGGTAAGGTCGGGGATCAACCCCATACCGCTCGGCCTCAGGGAGAACAGCCTGCACCACGTGTTCTCCTTCCGCCGCCGGCTCTTTGTCCGGCTGGCGCGGGAGGAGACGACGGAGGGGAACTTTAATGTGGTGCACGAGGGGACTGCCTACCGCGTCTTCTGGACGTCGGACGGCGTGCGGTGCCATGCCTGCAGGGA
This sequence comes from Pristiophorus japonicus, assembly GCF_044704955.1. Taxonomy (NCBI): domain Eukaryota; kingdom Metazoa; phylum Chordata; class Chondrichthyes; family Pristiophoridae; genus Pristiophorus; species Pristiophorus japonicus. The sequence continues at coordinate 94,038 of NW_027254639.1, read as the reverse complement.
GGTGGGGCACGTTCGTAAGAACTGCCCCGCCTCCAAGGCCGCCAAACCACCGAAGGCGGCCAAGGCTGGCGCCGCCGCCACCCCTCCCCCAGGTTGCGTCCGCGTGCCGGGAGCCGTAGGTGCGCGGGCATCGTCGGAGGCCTTTGTTTTCGGGGCCTCCGGCGGGGGGGAGGGAGAGCGTCCGAGCGGAAAGAAGGCGCGGAACAAGGAGAAACATCTAGAGGCGGGTCCCCTCAGTGCGCCAGAAAGATTGACCACCGCGCTCGGCCCAACCCAGCCACCGGCGAGTGCGGGGTGCCCTGAGCCCGTGCCCGAGCCCTTGACCAATACCGCAGAGGGGCCCGGGTGCGGGCAAGAAAAGAAAAAGGGGGGGGCGGAGCGGGAGGCCTCGGCAGACATGGGGGTCTCCCTGCCTCCGCGCACCTCCAGGAACAAAAGGAGGCGCCGCTCCGATGAGGCGGAGGGGGAACAACATCCCTCCGCGGAGGAGTCGGTGCCCGCCGCGTGTCCCGCGTCCCCCACCAGCGCCCCCAAGCAGCGCCGTAGGCGGGAAGAGTCTGTCCCCGGGGAGGGTGTGGCAGTCGAGGCTGCCCAGCCGCTGCCTCCTGGGGAGGGCGTGGAAGATCTGCCTGTCGTGGGGGGCGTGGGGACCGCGGAGGAATGCATTGCCGCCGGGCCGGGCGTCCCGGGGACTGAGGCGGGCGGGGCCGAAAAGGCCGAACCTGAGCCCGCCCAGCCAATACCCAACTTCCCCCGGGAGTCGCTCGACCCGGCAGAGAATGAAACAAATGTTTATTATGACACTGTAGATGCTGGGCCGGGGGGTGGCAGCGGGGAGGGGGAGGAACACCCACCCTCGCCCCTTACTTTGGAGCTGGAGCACTTGGGGAGCCTGGGGATCTCCTATGGCCGGGTCTCTCCTTGTTCCCTGGTTCCTGGGGTGGAGGGGGAACCCCTTCCGCTGTCATTTCCCGACCCAGCACCATTTTTAAAAGAGCCCAGTGGGGACTCCTCTGCCGACGATCCTGGGGGTGGGATCGGGGCAGAGCCAGGGCCGGTTGGAGCGGCCGGTTCATTTTCCGTACCTTGTGCGGTCGATGGGCCGGTGGCGGCCACCTCCCGGAGGAGGACGGGGACTCGGTGGGGGACGCAGGTGAAGACCTAGAGACCACCGCCAGCGAGGCGGTGGATCTGCTCGCGGCCGCCGCCGAGACCATCCTCATTCCTGCAAAGGAACTCCGGGACTTTTTGGCCCAGAGCCGGGGTCACTGCAACCAAGCCCGACTGGCCCTGGAAAAATGGTCCGAGCCAGAGCTGATCAAGGGGTCCGTCCGCGCCGCCGTCAAAACCTTGGCCGCGGGCGGGCCTTTGACAAAGGCGCAACACCTTGAGCTGCGCGAGCTCGAGGGACTCCTCGCTGGGCTGCGGAGGGAGCGGAGTTCAACAAAAGACTCCGCTCCCTCCCCCACAATAGGTTAAGGTAGAGGTTGCACTATGCTTTTACCATGAAGATAACCATAGCCAGCCTCAACATCAACGGCGGCAGAGGGGCACGCCGTAGATTTGACAATTTTTCGCTCCTGCGGGAGGGGAAATATGCGGTGTGCTTCCTGCAAGAAACCCACACCGTTCCGGGAGACGAAGCCACGTGGCTCCTGGAATGGCAAGGAGAGGTCCGCATGAGCCACCTCACCGCCATTTCTAGTGGGGTGGCCATCTTGCTGGGCCCGCCTTTTCAGCCGGAGATCTTGGGGGTCGAGGAGCCCGTGCCAGGCCGCTTGCTGCACGTAACGGTTCGCCTGGGGGACGTGCCGCTCCATCTCGTGAACGTGTACGCCCCTCAGCCCGGCCCGCAGCAAACGCGCTTCTTTGAAGAGGTGTCCGCTCTTCTTGGCTCCGTCGACGTCGGCGACTGCATTGTCCTCGGGGGGGATTTTAACTGCACCCTCGAGGCGAGGGATCGCTCCGGTGCCCCGCAGTGCATGACAGCGATGGAGAAGTTGAGGGACCTGGTCGGGTCCTTCGACTTGGTGGACGTCTGGCGAAATCTCCACCCCGACTCCAGCGCCTTTACTTGGGTGAGGCCTGGAGTTGGATGGTCTAGAGTCGACCGCCTTTACGTGTCTCGGGCGTACGTTTCCTGCGTCCCGGCGGCCTCCATGCGGCCGGTGCCGTGTTCGGACCACCACCTGGTGTGGGCGGAGCTCGCTTCACTCCGTGCGAGGACGGGGTCCGCGTACTGGCACTATAACAACCGGCTGCTGGAGGACGTGCGGTTCCAGGACTCGTTCCGTCGATTCTGGTCCGACTGGAGAAGAAAGCAGGGGGGCTTCCCCTCCTTGAGGCTATGGTGAGACGTGGGCAAGGCTCACGTCCGCGTCTTCTGTCAAGAGTACGCGAGGGGGTCGACCAAGAGGCGGGCGGCCAGAGTCGGGCGCCTAGAAAAAGAGGTGCTCGACCTGGAAGCCCGTCTCGGTCAAGTCGTCCAGGACCCGGCCCTGCGGACGGTGTACGAAGTGAAGAAGGCCGCGCTGAAGGACCTGCAGCTCGTCGGGTCCCGAGGTGCGTTCATGAGGTCGCGGATCCGGTTCCTGCGGGATCTGGACCGCGGCTCCCCCTTCTTCTACTCGCTGGAAAAAAGACAGGGTGTCCGTAAGCAGCTCTTGACGCTGCTGGCCGACGACGGCTCTCTCGTCTCGGATCCGGAGGGCGTCAACAACAGGGCCCGTGAATATCACGGGGCTCTGTTCTCTCCGGATCCGTCCAGCGAGGAAGCGCGTAGAGTTTTGTGGGAGGACCTGCCGAAGGTCAGCCCGGAGGGCGCCGAAAATCTGGAAGCTCCGCTAAGCCTGGCGGAGCTGACCGGTGCCCTTGCCCAGCTCTCGAGGGGAAAATCCCCGGGGCTGGACGGGCTGACCGTGGAGTTCCACAGGGTGTTCTGGGACGTCCTGGGGAGCGACTACGCGTGGGTCCTGGGGGAAAGTCTGGCGACCGGGGAGATGCCCCTCTCTTGGCGCAGGGCAGTCATCGTCCTGCTGCCTAAGAAGGGCGATCTCTGCCTCCTTAAGAACTGGCGCCCGGTCTCCCTCCTCAGCACGGACTACAAAATCTTCGCCAGGGCGATGTCTGCTCGCCTTGGTGCTGTGCTGGACCACATGATCCACCCCGACCAGTCATACACGGTCCCGGGCCGGACAATCCACGATAACATCCATCTGGTCCGGGACCTCATCCATTGTTCCCAGGAGGCTGGTCTGTTGGTCGCCTTCCTATCCCTCGACCAAGAGAAGGCGTTCGACAGGGTGGATCACGACTATCTGCTCGGAACTCTGCGCGCTTTCGGGTTCGGGACGCATTTCGTCGCCCGGATCCGACTTTTGTACGCCGCCGCGGAGTGTCTGATTAAGGTTAACGGGTCCTTGACGGCGCCCCTTCGCTTTAGGAGAGGGGTGCGCCAGGGATGCCCCATGTCCGGCCAGTTATACGCCGTTTGCGTGGAGCCTTTCCTGCGCCTCTTGCGGACGAGGTTGACGGGACTGGCTCTGCAAGGGCCGGGCGTGGAGGTCGTCCTCTCGGCTTATGCCGATGACGTGCTCCTCGCGGTAGAGGATCCCGCTGACCTGCGGAGGATGCGTGAGTGCCAGGAGATTTACTCGGCCGCGTCCTCCGCCAGGATCAACTGGGAGAAATGTTCCGGACTCCTGGTGGGTCAGTGGCGGGTGGACTCCCTGCCGGAGGAGCTCAGGCTTTTTGCCTGGAGCACGACCCATCTCCTCTATCTGGGAGTCTACCTTAGCCCGGAAGAGCCTGGCCGGTGAACTGGCAGGAGCTGGAGTCCAAGGTCGCCGCTCGCCTAGGGCGCTGGACAGGACTGCTCCGAGTGCTGTCCTACAGGGGTCGAGCGCTAGTCATAAACCAGCTGGTGGCCGCCATGTTGTGGTACCGGCTGGTCACTTTGACCCCTCCCCCTGCGTTTGTCGCCAAGATACAAAAGAAGCTGGTGGACTTCTTCTGGAACAACAGGAAGCACTGGGTCTCTGCCGCGGTCCTGAGTCTCCCGCTTGAGGAGGGCGGTCAGTCGTTGGTGTGCGTCAGCGCCCAGCTCGCGACTTTCCGTCTTCAGACCCTGCAGAGATACCTTTACGTCGAGCCCCCTCCTAGGTGGTGTGCTCTGGCGAGGTATTTCTTCCGCCAGCAGCGCGACCTCAATTATGACATGCAGCTCCTGTTTGTGAACTTGGGGGGTGCCAGGACCGCCCTCCGGGAGCTGCCTGTCTTTTACAGGGAACTCATCAGGGCCTGGAACAAAGTCTCCACCAAGCGCAGCTCTCCGCCGGCTGGAGTGGCGGCCGTCCTGCAGGAGACGCTGCTCAGGAATCCGTACCTCCACGGCCGAGGTTTTATGTGGCGGTCGGAAGAGAGGGCTGTGGCTGGTGAGGTGACCAGGGTCAGGGACCTGCTCGATGGCGGAGGAGCGGGCTAGATGGCGCCAGACACGCTGGCGCGGCGCCTAAACTCTGCCAACGTCCGCCACGCGGCCGATGCCATCGAGTCGCTAAAAACAGCTCTGGGCCCTGACTCCGTTAGGTGCATCGAGGAGGCTCAAGCACGTGGGGAAATCCCGTCCGAACTGACCCCCGTCCGGACGGAATTCCTCATCGGCGCCAAACCCCGGAACCTCCCTCGGGGGCCGGCGCCTCACAACTTGAGCCGCCTCGGGGAAATCCCCTCCGTGCCTTTCAGTTCCGCGTGGAGGGGTTTCCTGTACGGGCTGCTCCTGCACACCCTCAACTTTGCCATCCTCGCCGGCCGTCCGGACACGCCATGGCGTACCATCTTGCCGTCCGGAGGAGGCGGGGGTCCCCGATGGAGGGCACTCTACGCAGGGGTCCTCCCACTATTCATCGGGGACTTGGCCTGGAGAGTGGTGCACGGAGCAATGCCGTGCAACAAATTTTTAAGCCGGTTCACGGACTCCCAGGCTGCCTGCAATTTCTGCGGTCTGGAAGAGTCCGTGTTCCATGTTTTTATGGAATGCACAAGGTTGCAGCCCCTGTTTTATTATTTGAAGGGGCTGCTCCTGAAATTCTGGCTGCACTTCAGTCCCACTCTCCTGATCTTTGGGCACCCTGTGCGGAGGGGAGCGGGTAGGTCCGAAGGCCTCCTCGTAGGACTGCTCCTGGGCACGGCCAAGGGTGCCATCAGCCGGTCCAGGCAGCGGGCGGTCGAGGGGGTCGTTCAACCTGACTGCCTGCCTCTCTTCCGCTCTTACATCCGGTCCAGGGTGTCCTTGGAGATGGAGCACGCGGTGTCCACCGGTACGCTCGCGGCCTTCCGCGAGAGGTGGGCACCGGAGGGACTGGAGTGCATCATCACGCCCGGCAACCAAATTTTAATTTGATTTTACGTTTTAAAGTTTAATTTGTTTTAATTGCCGGTGCTTTTAGTGTCCCCCTTCCCTTTTATAGCGCGCACTGGGGAAAATTGTGATTTTAGTGCCCAAAAAAAAACGAAAAAGAAAAAGAAAAACTCAAAAAAAACAAAAAAAGGAAAAAAAAGGGCCTTGTAAATGTCTGGTGTGTCACCCAGGTTGGGTGGCACGATTTAATGTTTTATGTTTTTGCAGGTAGACTCTAAAAGAGTTTCATGCACAAGGATCCCCAGGTCCCTCTGCATCTCAGCATGTTGTAATTTCTCCCCATTCAAATAATATTCCCTTTTACTGTTTTTTCCCCCAAGGTGGATGACCTCACACTTTCCGACATTGTATTCCATCTGCCAAACCTTAGCCCATTCGCTTAACCTATCTAAATCTCTTTGCAGCCTCTCTGTGTCCTCTACACAACCCGCTTTCCCACTAATCTTGGTGTCATCTGCAAATTTTGTTGCACTACACTCTGTCCCCTCTTCCAGGTCATCTATGTATATTGTAAACAGTTGTGGTCCTAGCACCGATCCCTGTGGCACACCACTAACCACCGATTTCCAACCCGAAAAGGACCCATTTATCCCGACCCTCTGCTTTCTGTTAGCCAGCCAATTCTCTATCCATGCTAATGCATTTCCTCTGACTCCCCGTACCTCTATCTTCTGCAGTAATCTTTTGTGTGGCACCTTATTGAATGCCTTTTGGAAATCTAAATACACCACATCCATCGGTACACCTCTATCTACCATTCTCGTTATATCCTCAAATAATTCTAGTAAATTAGTTAAACATGATTTCCCCTTCATGAATCCATGCTGCGTCTGCTTGATTGCACTATTCCCAGTGTCGGAGAGGCCTATAAAAGGCCCAGCAGTCGGCAGAGGCAGGAGATCGAGTAGCGGGAGTTCGGGCAGTGTCGGAGAGGCCTATAAAAGGCCCAGCAGTTGGAGGAGGTGGGAGATCGAGCAGCGAGAGTTCGGGCAGCGTCGGAGAGGCCTATAAAAGCCCCAATAGTCAGAGATGTGGGAGATCGAGCAGCAGGAGTTCGGGCAGTGTTGGAGAGGCCCATAAACCTTGCACACATTGGCTCAAATAGCTGCACCATTACACACTGGTGATTCCTTAACATCAAAGGGTATAATTGCACTTAACTTCAATCAACTTAAACTTCAACTGTCAACAAGGTGATGCCCACCATTGATGTATGACCTGCACACCCAGCTGTGTGTGAGCCTTGTAAATACCACCGACGTTCTTTCAGACAAAGTGATCGTTGATGAGCTCCTGACGTATGGCTCTTGCAGCTATCATGCCACCGTGGGCCCTTTCATGCGGTCTACAGGGGGGCAGGGGCATGGCTTCAGCATCAGCCTGATTGTCTGGGCCAATGTCAGCGTCCACTTCCTCATCCTCCTCTTCCTCTCTCTGGTGAGGTGGACTGTCAGGCTCATCAGGCAATTCTTGTCCCCCCTGATAGCCAATTGTGTAGCATGCAGCAGACCATCATGAATTGAGCTACCTGCTCAGGGTGGTATTGGAGCTCGCCTCCTGAGTGGTCCAGGCACCTAAAGTGCTGCTTCAACACTCCAATGGTTTTCTCCACGATATTGCGACTTGCTCTGTGCCTCTCATTGTATCGCCTTTTGGCCCCGGTGTGGGTGTCATACAGGGGGGTCATCAGCCAGGTGGCGAGGCCATATCCTTTGCCCCCAAGCATCCAGCATTGACCTTGTGGCTCATTGTTAAACAAGTCAGATACAGTGCCCTCACGCAGGATGTGAGCATCATGGATGCTGCCCGGAAATTGAGCATTCACTGTCAGTATAATTTGCTGGTGGACAACAACCAGCTGGACATTCAGGGAGTGGAATCCCTTGTGGTTCCTGAAAACCTCAACATCCTGAAAAGGTGCCCGCATCACGATGTGCGTACAGTCTATTGCTCCCTGCATCTTGGTGAAGTTTGCAATTCTGGATAACCCTAGAGCCCTCTCACTCTGTGCCTCCCTGGTCATAGGGAAGCTGATCAAGTCTTCCTGCATGTGTACAGGGCTTCAGTGACCTGTCTAATGCAGCGATGTGTGGCATGCTGAGAAAGTCCGTAAATGTCGCCAGTGTGGTCTGAAAAGAACCCGAGGCATAGAATGACAGTGCCACGGTGACTTTGACCTCGATGGACAGTGCAAGTCCGATGGTGCTGGCAGGCTGCAGATCTGCCCTTATCACCCCTTGAAATATGGCGGGAGGCAGAAGACACTCCAGATGGTAGCCTATTAAATCGATATAGGCCGAAATTATTATTTATAGTCAAGCATGACTTGGACATCATCTAGTTCAAGTTGTCAGTCACCATTTGTGGGATCCAACTTTGAGAATATCTGATCACCTGTCAACATTGTGAGCAAATCTTCTACATTTGGTAATGTATTGGGGAGATTACCCTCTAGAACCTGGTTTATAGTTACTTTATAATCACCACACAACCTTATCTTAGCATCTGATTTAGGTACAACAACAAATGGTGTAGCCCAATTACATAAATCTATGTTCTCAGTCTCTACTCTTCTGAGTTCTTGCTGAACTTTCTCCTTGAGTTCATATGGTATGGGACGTGGCTTGTAGTAAACTGGTCTAGTGTCCTTCTGTAATTGCAAACCTGATACTCACCTTGATTGCCCGTTTCACAGAACACCTTCGGATGCATCTTGATGGCATCATCCTTCGATGCAAATCTCGTTTCAACACAAAAAATCTCATTCCAATCCAGCTTCAGTGATCCCAACCACTACTAAGAGAGGCAAGCTCTGAAATTGATCCTTGTATTTCACCGGTAGGGTGATAGGACTTACCACAGGAATGTTCTCTCCCGAGTAGCCTCTACCTTGGATTTCTCCAATGGGAAATCACACAATTTGTTGAGATATAGCGACTCCGGTACCATGCTCACGGATGTGCCAGTGTCGATTTCCCGGGTATCTTGGTTCCTGCAATATCTACTTGGATGACGATACTTTTCAAATTGCTGTTAGATACCCTCGTGCTCCTGGTGATGTGTATTTCTTCACCTGTTGCTTTTCTTCCATGTTATGTAGTCTCTGGGGATTTTTACTTACAGCCTTGAGTGTTGCTTTACTCTTCATTCGGCAAGCCTTCGCACAATGCCCAGTTTTCCTGCAGAAGAAACACTCTGCCTTTGCATATGGACAATTTGGAGCAATAGAAACATAGAAACATCGAAATTTACAGCACAGAAGGAGGCCATTTCGGCCCATCGTGTCCGTGCCGGCCGACAAAGAGCCACACGGCCCTCGGTCAGCAGCCCTGAAGGTTACATATAAACCTATGAACAATGGCGGAAAGGTAAAGAGCACCCAGCCCAACCAGTCCGCCTCACACAACTGCGACACCCCTTACACTGAAATTGCATGATCAGCCATGATCATATTGAATGGTGGTGCAGGCTCGAAGGGCCAAATGGCCTTCTCCTGCACCTATTTTCTATGTTTCTATGTTTCTATGAAACATTCTACACTCCACCCCAACCAGAGCCATGAGATCTCCTGGGAGAGGCAAAAACCAGATAAAAACCAAGGCCAATTTAGGGGGAAAAAAATCTGGGAAAATCCATCTCCGACCCATCCAGGCGATTGAAGCTATTTTCGATTCCCTGCAGTACTTACCATTACAGTCTGCGCCGGCCAACAATGTGTTGTCCCAGGCACCGATTGTTATGTACAGAGAAAGACTGAACACTGTGAGCTCAAAGTAACGTGTGACCTTAGTCCTTTATTGCAGGTCTCCAGAGTGCCTCTTCAACCTGTGAGGCCTCCTTAAATACCTGTGCTCCCAAGGATTATGGGATCCCTTGCGACTCCAGGGGATGAGCCCTCTGGTGGCTGTACAGAGTAAATACAAATTTACATATATAACAACACCCGCCCCCCACCACAAAGTCAATAGTGTAACTATTTACAATGTGAGTCGATCTGGGGCTCTTCTTGCCCTGGTTGATCGTCTCGGTGTGAAAGCTGGTGTTGTTGAATCATTTGTTGGGCCCTTGCTGGGCTGCTGTGCAGCTGGCCTTGCTGGGCTGCCTGGTGTGTTACATAGAAACATAGAAAATAGGTGCAGGAGTAGGCCATTCGGCTCTTCGAGCCTGCACCGCCATTCAATGAGTTCATGGTTGAACATGCAACTTCAGTACCCCATTCCTGCTTTCTCGCCATACCCCTTGATCCCCCTAGTAGTAAGGACTACATCTAACTCCTTTTTGAATATATTTAGTGAATTGGCCTCAACAACTTTCTGTGGTAGAGAATTTCACAGGTTCACCACTCTCTGGTTGAAGAAGTTTCTCCTCATCTCGGTTCTAAATGGCTTACCCCTTACCCTTAGACTGTGACCCCTGGTTCTGGACTTCCCCAACATTGGGAACATTATTCCTACATCTAACCTGTCTAAACCCGTCAGAATTTTAAACGTCTCCATGAGGTCCCCTCTCATTCTTCTGAACTCCAGTGAATACAAGCCCAGTTGATCTAGTCTTTCTTGATATGTCAGTCCCGCCATCCCGGGAATCAGTCTGGTTAATCTTCGCTGCACTCCCTCAATAGCAAGAATGTCCTTCCTCAAGTTAGGAGACCAAAACTGTACACAATACTCCAAGTGTGGCCTCACCAAGGCCCTGTGCAACTGTAGTAACCCCTCCCTGCCCCTGTACTCAAATCCCCTCGCTATGAAGGCCAACATGCCATTTGCTTTCTTAACCGCCTGCTGTACCTGCATGCCAACCTTCAATGACTGATGCACCATGACACCCAGGTCTCGTTGCACCTCCCCTTTTCCTAATCTGTCACCATTCAGATAATAGTCGGTCTCTCTGTTTTTACCACCAAAGTGGATAACCTCACATTTATCCACATTATACTTCATCTGCCATGCATTTGCCCACTCACCTAACCCATCCAAGTCACTCTGCAGCCTCATAGCATCCTCCTCGCAGCTCACACTGCCATCCAACTTAGTGTCATCTGCAAATTTGGAGATATTACATTTAATCCCCTCATCTAAATCATTAATGTACAATGTAAACAGCTAGGGCCCCAGCACAGAACCTTACGGTACCCCACTAGTCACTGCCTGCCATTCTGAAAAGTACCCATTTACTCCTACTCTTTGCTTCCTGTCTGCCAACCAGTTCTCAATCCACCTCAGCACACTACCCCCAATCCCATGTGCTTTAACTTTGCACTTTGGGTCCTGCTGGGCTGCTGTGAATAATGGGTTCTGCTTCGTGGTCAACCTTGGTGCCGGTTGCCACTGGTGTGTATGTTGGGGGATCAAAAAAGGTAGGGTCCAAGGTGGGTTGCTCAGGATAGTCCGTGAATCTGAGTTTGATTTGCTCCAAGTGTTTCCGGTGAATGATTCCATTTGAAAGTTTGACCCGAAACATCCTGGCCACGACTGTGCTGGGAAGCCACTTGGGACCTTATCATAATTCAATACAAATACAGGATTATTGATTTCAATCTCACGTGACCCATTTGCGCGATCATGGTATGTACTTAGTTGAAGCCGCCTGCTCTCTACCTGTTCATGTAGATCAGGGTGAACTAACGAGAGCCTTGTCTTAAGTGCTCTTTTAATGAGCAGTTGAGCAGGTGGGATCCCAGTGAGTGAGTGTGGTCTTGTGTGGTAGCTAAGCAGGATTCGGGATAGGCGAGTCTGCAGTGAGCCTTCAGTTACTCTCTTTAAGCCTTACTTGATGGTTTGCACTGCTCTCTCTGCCTGACCATTGGACACTGGTTTAAATGGGGCAGATGTGACATGTTTTATCCCGTTACGGGTCACGAATTCTTTGAACTCAGCACTGGTAAAACATGGCCCATTGTCGCTCACCAGGACATCGGGTAGGCCGTGTGTGGCAAACATGGCCCACAGGCTTTCAGTAGTAGCAGCGGACGTGCTAGCCGACATTATCTCACATTCAATCCACTTGGAGTACGCGTCTACAACCACAAGGAACATTTTACCCAAGAACGGGCCTGCATAGTCGATGTGTACCCTAGACCACGGTTTGGAGGGCCAAGACCATAAACTTAGCGGCGCCTCCCTGAGTACATTGCTTAACTGCGAGCATGTATTACATCAGTGAATGCAGGACTCTAAGTCCGCATCGATACCAGGCCACCACACGTGGGATCTGGCTATCGCTTTCATCATTTCGATGCCTGGGTGGGTACTGTGGAGGTCATTGATGAAGGTGTCTCTGCCCTTCTTGGGGATCACTACTCGATTGCCCCACAAAAGGCAGTCTGCCTGTATAGACATTTCATCTTTGTGCCGCTGGAACGGCTTTATCTCTTCCTGCATTTCCACTGGGTCACTGGACCAGCTCCCATGAAGCACACAGCTTTTGATTAGAGATAATAAGGAGTCCTGGCTCGTCCAGGTTTTGATCTGCCCAGCAGTGAAGGTGATTGCTCACTCTCAAATGCTTCTATAACCATGGGTAAATCTGCGGGCTGTGCCATATCCACCCCCGTGGTGGGCAATGGCAGCCTACTGAGAGCATCGGCGCAGTTTTCTGTGCCTGGCCTGTGGCGAATGGCATAGTTGTATGTGGACAACGTGAGCGCCCATCTCTGGATGTGAGCCGATGCGTTGGTATTTATCCCTTCACTCTCAGAAAACAGGGATATTAGTGGATTATGGTCAGTTTCCAATTCGAATTTTAGCCCAAACAGGTATTGATGCATTTTCTTTACCCCATAGACACACGTTAACGCTTCTTTCTCAATCATGCTGTAGGCTCTCTCAGCCTTAGACAGACTCCTGGATGCATAAGCAACCGGTTGCAGTTTCCCGAAATCATTAGCTTGTTGCAATACACACCCAACGCTATATGACGACACATCACATGCTGGTACCAAAAGCTGACATGGATCATACAACACAAGCAATTTGTTTGAGCATAACAATTTTCTCACTTTTACAAAGGCATTTTCTTGGCTTTTGCCCCAAACCCATTCGCCCCCTTTTCATATTAAGACATGCAGTGGTTCTAGCAGTGTGCTGAGACCCGGTAAGAAGCTACCAAAGTAGTTCAAGAGTCCCAGAAACGACCGCAGCTCCGTCACATTCTGTGGCCTTGGTGCGTTCTCGATTGCCTCTGTCTTCGCGTTGGTGGGCCTGAAGCCATCCGCCGCAATATTCCTTCCCAGGAACTCTAACTTCAGGCACCAGGAAAACGCACTTCAAGCGTTTTAACCTGAGCCCCAAGCTGTTGAGTCGACTAAGAACCTCCTCCAGGTTCTGCAGATGTTCAACTGTGTTCCGACCTGTTACCAAGATGTCGTCCTGAAAGACCGCAGTGCGCGGGACCGACTTCAGTAAGCTTCCCATGTTTCTTTGGAATATCGCCGCCGTTGATCGAATTCCAAACGGGCATCTGTTATAAATGAAGAGACTTTTGTGCGTGCTGATGTAGGTGAGGCCCTTCGATGATTCCTCCAGTTCCTGCGTCATGTACGCTGAAGTCAGATCCAGCTTCCTGAATGTCTTTCCTCCTGCCAGCATTGCAAAGAGGTCATCGGCCTTTGGTAGTGGGTATTGGTTCTGCAGGGAGAAACGATTGATAGTTACTTTGTAATCGGCACAGATTCTGACAGTGCCGTCTTCCTTGGGACAATAGGACTGGCTCACTCATTGAACTCGATCGGTGAAATGATGCTCTCTCTTTGCAGCCAGTCTAGCTCGATCTCTACCCTTTCTCTCATCATGTACAGTACTACTCTCGCTTTGTGATGGATGGGTTGTGCCACCGGAATTAGGTGGATCTGCACTTGTGCTCCTTGGAATTTCCCGATGCCTGGTTCAAACAGCAAAGGAAAATTGTTTAAGACCTGGGCACACGAAGTGTCGTCAGTGGGCAACAGCGCTCGGACGTCGTCCCAGTTCCAGCGTATCTTTCCCAGCCAGTTCCTGCCGAGCGGCATGGGACCATCGCCCGGTAGCACCCAGAGTGGTAGCTTGTACACCGGTCCATCATAGGAAACCTTTACAGTAGAAATGCTGATTAGGGAAATCAGTTCTTTTGTGTAAGTTCTTAGTTTCATGCGAACTGGAGTTAAGACTAGCCTTGAGGCCTTGTTGCACCACAATCGTTTGAAAGTTTTTGCCCATGATGGACTGGCTTGTGCCCGTGTCCAGCTCCATTGACACCGGAAGTCCATTTAGTTCAACATTCAGCATTATCGGGGGACAATTCGTGTTGAACGTATGTACCCCATGTACCTCTGCCTCCTCAGTCTGAGGCTCTGGTTCATCGTGATCCTCCATGGATCTGTCGTCCTCTGCAACATGGTGGTTTGCAGGTTTAGCAGGATTTGCAGCTCGCCTGCACACTTGTTGGAGGTGTCGCATTGTTCCACAGTCCTTGGAAACGTACCCTTTGAATCGGCATGAATGGAAACGATGATCACCCCCGCAAGGCCAACAAGGTGTTAATGGTCTTGCATTCATCACCCTTGATGGTGGACTCTGAGACATCTGTGGATGTGCAGCTGCAGGTATGTGTGACTTGCCCTGTACGTTACATTTCGAAAACAACATCACTTTGTTCACATTACTTGTAGCAGCACTTGTGTGCTGAGAGATTTGCTTCGTATTGTCACTGGTGGCAATGAACGCCTGGGCTATCGCTATGGCCATACTCAAGGTTGGGGTCTCTGCAGTCAAAAGTTTGCGAAGTATGGTTTCGTGGCCAATGCCAAGTATGAAAAAGTCTCTGAGCATGTGCTCCAAATGTTCTTCAAATTCGCAATGTCCTGCAAGGCATCTTAGCTCGGCGACATAACTCACCACTTCCTGGCCTTCAGACCTTTTGTTGGTGCAGAACCGGTACCTCGCCATCAGAACGCTTTCCTTCAGGTTCAAATGCTCTCGGACCAGTGTGCACAAATCGTCGTACGATTTCTCCGTGGGTTTCGCTGGAGAGAGCAGATTCTTCATGAGGCCATAAGTTGGTGCCGCACAGACGGTGAGGAGGATCGCCCTTCGCTTGGCAGCACTCTCTTCCCCATCTAGCTCATTGGCCACGAAGTATTGGTCGAGTCGCTCCATAAAAATTTCCCAATCATCTCCCTCCGAGAATTTCTCCAGGACTCCCACTGTTTTCTGCATCTTTGGGTTCGCTATCTGTATCTTGTCGCCAGTTGTTATGTATGGAGAAAGAGTCAGACTGGACACTGTGAGCTGAAAGTAAAGTGTGACCTTAGTCTTTTATTGCAGGTCTCCAGAGTGCCTCTCCAACCTGTGATGCCTCCTAAAATACCTGTGCTCCCAAGGGATTATGGGACTCCAGGGGATGAGCCCTCTGGTGGCTGTACAGAGTAAATACAAGTTTACATATATAACATCAATAGCATGACTTCAGTGTATTGTTACCTTGGCCAGGTGCTGAGGCCTTGGAGCCCAACTGCCTTTTTCTTTTAACCTGCAGGCGATTCACCTCGGTTGTCTGACGACTGGAAATGGTACGAAATTCTCGGGAATATTGGTCAGCCATGTCCAACAACATAGCTGTCTGACAAGTTAAACCAAAAGTAAAGTTAGGAGTTGTCAACTTTTTTCCGATCACTTCATTTTTTAACCCACAAACAAAGCGGTCACGCAATGCTCGGTCCTGAAAGTTTCCGAAATTACCGAATGGATCGCTTCTTTAATGCTACTCACTGACTGAAGTGTTTGTGACCATCTTCAGTTGACAGTGCCGAATGGATCTTATTCAATCTCCATAATCATAGATGCCAGTGTCCGGCCAATTTGGCTCACTGCATGTGACATTAAGAAGTATCTCAGAGCACTGGGTGAAGCAAAGACAATACATTGGCTGTAGTGCTGAAGACCTGTGCATCAGAGCAAGCTATCCCTCGAGCCAAGCCATTCCTGTGCAGCTAGGACACTGGCATCTACCCAACAATCATGAAGACTGCCCAGGTATGTCCTCTCCATAAAAAATCGGAGCATCTATCCTGGCCAGTTACCACCTTCCAGTCATCAGATGGAAGGAATCATCAACAGTGCCATTAGGTGACAACATACGACAGGTATCGAGGCTTCAGCGAGGGTACAACAGAGATTCACCAGGATGGTGCCTGGTATGAGGAAGCTCAAAAAAAGGATTGACTAGTTGGATTTTTTTGTTAGAACAGCACAGATTTCAATATAACAGAAGTGTTTAAAATTCTGGAAGGATAGTAAAGGGTAGAGAGAAGCAGACTGTTTCCAGTAGTTCAGGGGCCTAGAACAGGGGTCCATTGGTACGATTAAGTGTGAGAGATTTCGATGAGGGCAGGAGAGACTTCTTCACACAGATAGTGGTGAGGCTGTGGGATTCACTCCCAAGGTTAGACATTGAGGCAGAAACTGTGTCAACATTCAGGATTAGAGTGGATAGGTGGAGGAAGGAAAAGGGGATAAAGGGATATGGGAACAGGGCGGGTAAATGATCAGGACTGTTTGGAGGGTAAATGCTGACACAGACTGGTTGGGCCGATTGGCCTGTCTCCGTTCTGTAACTTACACGAATTTCCATACCCATCAATAACCTTCTGACTGATGCTCAGTTTGGGTTGTACCAGAACTACTCAGCTCCAGACTTCACCACAGCTGTTGCCGATATGGATGTAAGTAAGCACTGCATGCCAGGGGCGAGGTTAGAGTAGCTGCACTCCACATCAAGGCAGCATCAGAGTGGGAATGGCACCAAGGAGCACACAGAAAGGGGCAGAAAGGTGGTCATGGTCGTCACACGCCAATCCTCACAGCTGCAAGGTGATTGGTGCAGGAGTTCTCTCCTGAAACTTCAACAGTGTCATCATTTCCAATCTTCCATCATCAACATCTTGGGTGTCACCGATGGCCAGAAGCTTAACTGGACCAGCCATATCAATATCATCATCATAGAAAGATAGAAAGATAGAAAGGTAGAAAATAGGTGCAGGAGTAGGCCATTCGGCCCTTCGAGCCTGCACCACCATTCAATAAGCTCATGGCTGATCATTCCCTCAGCACCCTTTTCCTGCTTTCTCTCCATACCCCTTGATCCCTTTAGCTGTAAGGGCCATATCCAACTCCCTCTTGAATATATCTAATGAACTGGCCTCAACAACTCTCTGCGGGAGAGAATCACACAGGTTAAAAAACAGGAAGACAGAATATTATCTGAATGGTGATAGATTAGGAAAAGGGGAGGTGCAACGAGACCTGGATGTCATGGTATATAGTCTTTGAAGTTTGGCGTGCAGGTACAGCAGGTGGTGAAGAAGGCAAATGGCATGTTGGTCTTCATAGCTAGGGGATTTGAGTATAGGAGCAGGGAGGTTTTACTGCAGTTGTACAGGGCCTTGGTGAGGCCTCACCTGGAATATTGTGTTCAGTTTTGGTCTCCTAATCTGAGGAAGGATGTTCTTGCTATTGAGGGAGTGCAGTGAAGGTTCACCAGACTGATTCCTAGGATAGCAGGACTGACATATGAGGAGAGACTGGATCAACTGGGCCTGTATTCACTAGAGTTTAGAAGGATGAGAGGGGATCTCATAGAAACATATAAAATTCTGACGGGATTGGACAGGTTAGAGGTAGGAAGAATGTTCCCATTGCTGGGGAGTTCCAGAAGCAGCGGTCACAGTCTAAGAATAAGAGGTAAGCCATTGAGGACCGAGATGAGGAGAAACTTTTTCACTCAGAGAGTGTCTAACCTGTGGAATTCTCTACCGCACAAAGTTATTGAGGCCAGTTCGTTAGATATATTCAAAAGGGAGTTAGATATGGCCCTTATGACCAAAGGGATCAAGGTGTATGGAGAGAAAGCAGGAAAGGGGTACTGAGGTGCAGGCTCGATGGGCCAAATGCACCTATTTCTATGTTTCTATGTTTCTATGCCAAGCATGATTTCCCTTTCATAAATCCATGCTGACTTGGACCGATCCTGTCGCTGCTTTACAAATGTTCTGCTATTTCATCTTTAATAATTGATTACAACATTTTCCCCACTATTGATGTCAGGCTAACCGATCTATAATTCCTCGTTTTCTCTCTCCCTCCTTTCTTAAAATGTGGTATTACATTAGCTACCCTACAGTCCATAGGAACTGACCCAGAAACGATAGACCGTTGGAAAATGATCACCAATGTATCCACTATTTCTAGAGCCACTTCCTTAAGTACTCTGGGATGCAGACTATCAGGCCCTGAGGATTTATCGGCCATCAATCCCATCAATTTCCCGAACACAATTTGCTGACTAATAAGGATTTCCTTCAGTTCCTCCTTCTCGCTAGACCCTCGGTCCCCAAGTATTTACGGAACGTTACTTGTGTCTTCCTTCGTGAAGACAGAACCAAAGTATTTGTTCAATTGGTCTGCCATTTCTTTGTTCCCCATTATAAATTCACCTGATTCTGACTGCAAGGGACCTACATTTGTCTTCACTAATCTTTTTCTCTTCACATATCGATAGAAACTTTTGCAGTCAGTTTTTATGTTCCCAGCAAGCTTCCTCGCATACTCTATTTTCCCCCTCCTAATTAAATCTTTTGTCCTCCTCTGCTGAATTCTAAATTTCTCACAGTCCTCAGGTTTGCTGCTTTTTCTGGCCAATTTATATGCCTCTTCCTTGGATTTAACACTTTCCCTAATTTCCCTTGTTAGCCACGTTTGAGCCACCTTCCCAGTTTTATTTTTACTCCAGACAGGGATGTACAATTGTTGAAGTTCATCCATGTGATCTTTAAATGTTTGCCATTGCCTATCCACCGTCAACCCTTTAAGTGTCACTCACCAGTCTATTCTAGCCAATTCACGTCTCATACCATCGAAGTTACCTTTCCTTAAGTTCAGGAGCCGAGTCTCTGAATTAACTGTGTCACTGTCCATCTTAATAAAGAATTCTACCATATTATGATCACTCTTCCCCAAGAGGCATCACACAACATGATTGCAATTAGTCCTTTCTCGTTACACATCAACCTGTCTAGGATGGCCAGCCCTCTAGTTGGTTCCTCGACATATTGGTCTAGAAAACCATCCCTAATAAACTCCAGGAAATCCTCCTTCACCGTATTGCTACCAGTTTGGTTAGCCCAATCTCTATGTAGATTAAAGTCGCCCATGATAACTGCTGTACCTTTATTGCACACATCCCTAATTTCTTGTTTGATGCTGTCCCCAACCTCACTACTACTGTTTGGTGGTCTGTACATAACTCCCACTAGCGTTTTCTGCCCTTTGGTATTCCGCAGCTCCACCCATATCGATTCCACATCATCCAAGCTCATGTCCTTCCTTACTATTGCGTTAATTTCTTCTCTAACCAGCAACACTACCCCACCTCCTTTTCCTTTCTGTCTATCCTTCCTGAATGTTGAATACCCCTGGATGTTGAGTTCCCAGCCTTGGTCACCCTGGAGCCATGTCTCCGAAATCCAAATTATATCATATTCGTTAATAGCTGCCTGCGCAGTTAATTTGTCCACTTTATTATGAATAGTCCTCGCATTTAGGCACAGAGCCTTCAGGCTTGTCTTTTAACACACTTTGTCCCTTTAGACTTTTGCTGTAATGTGGCCCTTTTTGATTTTTGCCTTGGGTTTCTCGGCCCTCCACTTTTACCCATTTTGCTTCCCTCTGTCTCCCTGCATAGGTTCCCATCCCCCTGCCATATTAGTTTAACCCCTCCCCAACAGCACTAGCAAACACTCCCCCTAAGACATTGGTTCCGGTCCTGCCCAGGTGCAGACTGTCCGGTTTGTACTGCTCCCACCTCCCCCAAAACCGTTTCCAATGTCCCAGGAATTTGAATCCCTCCCTTCTGCACCACTCCTCAAGCCACGTATTTATCTGAGCTATCCTGCGATTCCTACTCTGACTAGCACATGGCACTGGTAGCAATCCTGAGATTGCTACCTTTGAGGTCCTACTTTTTAATTTAACTCCTAGCTGCCTAAATTCACCTTATAGGACCTCATCCCATTTTTTGCCTATATCATTGGTACCTATATGCACCACGACAACTGGCTGTTCACCCTCCCCCTCCAAAATGTCCTGCAACCACTCAGAGACATCCTTGGCCCTTGCACCAGAGAGGCAACATACCATCCTGGAGTCTCGGTTGCGGCTGCAGAAACGCCTATCTATGCCCTTTACAATAGAGTCCCCTATCACTATCGCTCTCCCACTCTTCTTACTGCCCTCCTGTGCAGCAGAGCCACCCATGGTGCCATGAACTTGGCTGCTGCCGCCTTCCCCTGATGAGTCATTCCCCCCAACAGTACCCAAATTGATGTATCTGTTTTGGAGGTGGATGACCGCAGGGGACCCCGGTAGTACCTTCTTTCCACTGCTCTTCCTGCTGGTCACCCATTCGCTATTTGCCTATGTAACCTTTGCCTGCGGTGTGACCAACTCACTAAACGTGCTATTCACGACATCCTCAGCATCGCGGATGCTCCAGAGTGAATTCACCCGCAGCTCCAGTGCCGCAATGCGGTCTGTCAGGTGCTGCAGCAGGATTCACTTCCTGTACATGTAGTCATCAGGGACACTGGAAGCATCCCTGAGTTCCCACAAAGCACAGAGGTGCATGACACATGTCTGGGCTCTCTAACCATGACTTAACCCTTAGGCAGTCTCTCAGAATCGAGGAAGTGTTTCCACTCTTAAAGTGAGTCCTTAGGTGACTGAACAGTCCAATACAAGAGCTACAGTCTCTGTCACAGGTGGGACAGACAGTCGTTGAGGGAAAGGGTGGGTGGGACTGGTTTTCCGCACGCTCCTTCTGCTGCCTGTGCTTGATTTCTGCATGCTCTCGGCGATGAGACTCGAGGTGCTCAGTGCCCTCCCGGATGCACTTCCTGTATTTACGGCCGTCTTTGGCCAGGGACCCCCAGGTGTCAGTGGGGATGTCGCACTTTATCAGGGAGACTTTGAGAGTTTCCTTTCAACGTTTCCTCTGCCCACCTTTGGCTCGCTTGCCATGAAGGAGTTCTGAGTAGAGCGCTTGCACTGGGAGTCTTAAGTCCGGCATGCGAATAATGTGGCCTGCCCAGCAGAGCTGATCCAGTGTGGTCAGTGCTTCAATGGCGATAAAGCCAGGGCAAATGCTGCGGGCTTTGCCACGAGTGGCTCACCTCCTGAGTTGCTGCATCCTGTAGGTTGGACATACTGCAGCCACACTGCTGGTATAGGGCTGGATAAGATGATCAATTGTGGGGACATCAATGAAGAAACTGATCTATCCTGGATGGTGTCGAAGGTCTTGAGTGTTGTAGCTGCACCGATTTAGGCGAGTGGTGGGGATTCCATCACATTGCTGACTTAAGTCTTATGGATGGTGGAAATGATGACCCTTCTCGACCTGTCTGCAGCCTTTGGCCACTCCATCCTCCTCCCACACCTAACCTCCATCGCCCAGCTGGGTGGGACTGCCCCACCTGGTTCCATTCTTATCTATACAGTCGTAACCTGCAATGGCTTCTCTTCCCGCTCCCACATCGTTACCTCTGGACTCATCCCATGGATCTATCCTTGATCCCTTCCTCTTTCTCCTCTGCATGCTGCCCTTCGGCGATATCATCAGAAAACTCAATGTTAGTTCCACATGCAAGCTGGTGACACCCAGCTCCAGCTCACCACCACCTCTCTCCATCCCTCCACTCTCTCTAATTTGGCAGATTCTTTGTCTGACATCCAATACTGAATGAACAGAATTTTCCTCCAATTAAATAGCAGGCCTGAAATCCCAGCCTCCCCGGGCCGGTATGGAGTGTGTACTGAACGTGTACTGGGTGTGCACTGAGTGTGTACGGGGTGTGTACGGGGTGTGTACTGAGTGTGTACAGGGTGCGTACAGAGTACGTATGGGGTGCGTACGGGGTGTGTACTGAGCGTGTACTGAGCATGTACGGATCGTGTACAGAGCGTGTACGGGGCACGTACGGGGTGCGTACGGGGTGTGTACTGAGCGTGTACTGAGCATGTATGGGGTGCGCATGGGGTGCGTACGGGGTGTGTACTGAGCGTGTACTGAGCGCGTACGGGATGTGTACAGGGTGTGTACGGAGTGTGTACGGAGTGTGTACTAAATGTGTATGGAGTGTGTACGGGTGTGTACTGGGTGTGTACGGAGTGTGTACGGAATGTGTACGGGGTGTGTACGGGGTGTGTAAGGGGTGTGTACGGAGTGTGTACGGGGTGTGTAAGGGGTGTGTACGGAGTGTGTACAGGGTGTGTACGGGGTGTGTACGGAGTGTGTACGGGGTGTGTACGGGGTGTGTAAGGGGTGTGTAAGGGGTGTGTATGGGGTGTGTACGGGGTATGTACGGAGTGTGTACGGGGTGTGTAAGGAGTGTGTAAGGAGTGTGTACGGAGTGTGTACGGGGTGTGTATGGGGTGTGTAAGGGGTGTGTACAGAGTGTGTACTGAGTGTGTACGGAGTGTGTACGGAGTGTGTACGGAGTGTGTATGGAGTGTGTACGGAGTGTGTAACGGAGGCATCACAAAAGCCGGTTTTCGGGACGCAATGTGCATATGCTGAAAACCGGCTTTTCCAATCTGTCAAGTTCTGGCCTGACAGATCCAACTCACCTCAGCAGCCAGGACATTCACATGGGCACGATGGCGGTATTTGCACATCTCTTGCCCAGTGAATGTCCTTAAAACTCTTGTGACTGGGAAAAGCAGGCACATAGCCTATTTTTACCAGTGTAAGAGTTTTAAAAAATATAAAAAATATATAAAAATAAAATTTTAAAACACATTTTTATGTTAAAAACCCTGCCCACTAAGGTAAGTTTATTTGAAACAATTTAGTAAATATAGCCAATGACTTTCATTCCCCATTCCCCAGTCACCAACCCCACCTCTCTTTTTGGCCACTGCCTGAGGCTGAACCAAACCGTTCGCAACCATTTGAGCTCAAGACGAGCTTCCGACCCGACCACATATCCGTACCATCACCAAAACTGTCTGCTTCCACCTCCTTAACATCATCTGTCTCTACCCTTGCGTCAGCATATCTGAAAACTTCATCCGTGCCTCTGTTACCTCGAGACTTGACTATTCCAACACACTCCTGGTGAACCTCCCATCTTCCACCTTCGGTAAACTAGAGATGGTCAAAAACTCTGCTGCTCATTCCCTAACTCACACCCAGTCCCGCTCACCCATCACCCCCAGTGCTCACTGTCCCCGAGTCCTAACTCACACCCAGTCCCACTCACCCATCACCCCCAGTGCTCACTGTCCCCGTGTCCTAACTCGCACCCAGTCCCACTCACCCATCACCCCCTGTGCTCACTGCCCCGTGTCCTAACTCACACCCAGTCCCACTCACCCATCACCCCCTGTGCTCACTGCCCCGTGTCCTAACTCACACCCAGTCCCACTCACCCATCACCCCCAGTGCTCACTGTCCCCGTGTCCTAACTCATACCAAGTCCCGCTCACCCATCACCCCCTGTGCTCACTGTCCCGTGTCCTAACTCACACCAAGTCCCACTCACCCATCACCCCCAGTGCTCGCTGTCCCCGTGTCCTAACTCATACCGAGTCCCACTCACCCATCACCCCCAGTGCTCGCTGTCCCCAAGTCCTAACTCGCACCGAGTCCCGCTCACCCATCACCCCCAGTGCTCGCTGCCCCGTGTCCTAACTCACACCCAGTCCCACTCACCCATCACCCCCTGTGCTCACTGTCCCCAAGTCCTAACTCGCACCAAGTTCCGCTCACCCATCACCCCCTGTGCTCACTGCCCCCATGTCCTAACTCATACCGAGTCCCGCTCACCCATCACCCCCTGTGCTCACTGACCCCGTGTCCTAACTCACACCCAGTCCCACTCACCCATCACCCCCCGTGCTCGCTGTCCCCAAGTCCTAACTCGCACCCAGTCCCGCTCACCCATCACCCCCTGTGCTCACTGCCCCCGTGTCCTAACTCATACCGAGTCCCACTCACCCATCACCCCCAGTGCTCACTGACCCCGTGTCCTAACTTTCACCAAGTCCCACTCACCCATCACCCCCTGTGCTCACTGCCCCCGTGTCCTAACTCACACCGAGTCCCGCTCACCCATCACCCCCAGTGCTCACTGTCCCCGTGTCCTAACTCGCACCCAGTCCCACTCACCCATCACCCCCTGTGCTCACTGCCCCTGTGTCCTAACTCACACCGAGTCCCGCTCACCCATCACCCCCAGTGCTCACTGTCCCCGTGTCCTAACTCGCACCCAGTCCCACTCACCCATCACCCCCTGTGCTCGCTGTCCCCGTGTCCTAACTCGCACCAAGTCCCGCTCACCCATCACCTCCTGTGCTAGCTGTCCCGGTGTCCTAACTCGCACCCAGTCCCGCTCACCCATCACCCCCTGTGCTCGCTGTCCCCGTGTCCTAACTCGCACTAAGTCCCGCTCACCCATCACCTCCAGTGCTCAATGACCCTTGTCCTAACTCGTACCAAGTCCCGCTAAACCATCACTCCCTGTGCTCGCTGACCCGTGTCCTAACTCGCACCGAGTCCCGCTCACCCATCACCCCCTGTGCTCGCTGTCCCCGAGTCCTAACTCGCACCGAGTCCCGCTCACCCATCAACCTCTGTGCTCGCTGTCCCCGAGTCCTAACTCGCACCGAGTCCCGCTCACCCATCACCCACTGTGCTCACTGCCCCCGTGTCCTAACTCGCACCAAGTCCCGCTCACCCATCACCCCCTGTGCTCACTGCCCCGTGTCCTAACACTCACCAAGTCCCGCTCACCCATCACCCCCTGTGCTCACTGCCCCGTGTCCTAACACTCACCAAGTTCCGCTCACCCATCACCCCCTGTGCTCGCTGGCCCGTGTCCTCACTCGCACCAAGTCCCGCTCACCCATCACTCCCTGTGCTCGCTGGCCCGTGTCCTAACTCGCACCAAGTCCCGCTCACCCATCACCCTCTGTGCTCGATGACCTACATTGGCTCCCGGTCTGGCAACACCTCAATTTTAAAATTCTCATCCATTGCCTTGCCCCGCCCTCTCTCAGTTAACTCCTCCAGCCCCACAACCCTCCGAGAAATCTGCACTCCTCCAATTCTGGCCTCTTGAGCTTTCCTGATTTTAATCGCTCCACCATCGGTGGCCGTGTCTTTTGCTGCCTCGGAAGTTCTGGAAATTCCTCTCGAAACCTCTCTGCCTCTCTACCTGTTTTTCATCCTTTCAGTCACTCCTTAAAACCTACCTCTTTGACCAAGTGTTTGGCCATCTGCCATAGTATCTCTGTATATGGCTGGTTTGGTGTCAAATTTTGTCTGATAACGCTCCTGTGAACTGTCCTGAAACATTTTGCGACATTAAAGTTGCTATATAAATGTAGGTTGTTTTTGTTGTTGCGACATTCTGAGGGGTCAGGATTTGAGCCTCTCCTTGCAGAGTACCCAGCCTCTACCCTGTTCTTGTAGCTATGATGTCAATATGGCTGCCCTCGGTAAGCTTCTGCTCAATGCTGAGTGCCAGGCTGATGATCTTGGGGATGTGATGCTGTTTAAGGATAAGGAGGATCTGATTAGGCCTTTTCCGATTGGAGATGGTCATTGTGTGACATGGTGTGACTGTTGCCTGCTACTTGTCAGCCCAAGCCTGGACCTGACTGGTCTCAAAGCACTTCACACAGTTAATTATTTGTGAAATGCAGGGACTGCCGGTGTGTAGGTCAGTGAGGATGCCATTTAGTGTTATAGAACGAAAGACTTGCATTTATATAGCGCCTTTCATGACCACCACACGTCTCAAATCCCTTTACAGTCAATTAAGTACTTTTGGGGTGTAGTCACTGCTGTAATGTGCGAAACACGGCAGCCAAGTTGCCAACAAGCAAGCTCTCACAAACAGCAATGTGATAATGATCAGATAATCTGTTTTTGTTATGTTTATTGAAGGATAAATATTGGCCAAGACACCTGGAATATCTCCACTGCTCTTCTTCAAAATAGTGCCATGGGATCTTTTACGTCTACTTGAGAGGGTAGACGAGGCCTCGGTTTAGAAACATAGAAACATAGAAAACAGTTGCAGGAGTCGGCTATTCAGCCCTTCGAGCCTGCACCACCATTCAATATGATCATGGCTGACCATGCAACTTCAGTACCCCACTCCTGCTTTCTCTCCATACCCCTTGATCCATTTAGCCGTAAGGGCCATATCTAACTCCCTTTTGAATATATCTTATGTGTCGAACAAACTGGCCTCAACAACTTTCTGTGGTAGAGAATTCCACAGGTTAACAACTCTCTGAGTGAAGAAGTTTCTCCTCATCTCAGTCCTAAATGGCTTACCCTTTATCGTGTCCCCTGGTTCTGGATTTCCCCAACATCGGGAACATTCTTCCTGCATCTAACCTGTCCAATCCCGTCAGAATTTTATACGTTTCTATGAAATCCCCTCTCATGCTTCTAAATTCCAATGAATATAAGCCTAGTCAATCCAATCTTTCTTCATATGTCAGTCCTGCCATCCTGGGAATCAGTCTGGTGAACCTTCACTGCACTCCCTCAATAGCAAGAATTACCTTCCTCAGATTAGGAGACCAAAACTGAACACAATATTCCAGGTGAGACCTCACCAAGGCCCTGTACAACTGCAGTAAGACATCCCTGCTCCTATACTCAAATCCCCTAGCTATGAAGGCCAACATGCCATTTGCTTCTTCACCGCCTGCTGAACCTGCATGCCAACTTTCAATGAATGATGTACCATGACACCCAGGTCTCATTGCACCTGCCCTTTTCCGAATCTGTCATCATTCAGATAATATTCTGCCTTAGGGTTTTTGCCACCAAAGTGGATAACCTCACATTTATCCACATTATACTGCATCTGCCATGCATTTGCCCACTCACCTAACCTGTCCAAGTCACCCTGCAGCCTCTTAGCATCCTCCTCACAGCTCACACCGCCACCCAGCTTAATGTCATCTGCAAACTTGGAGATATTACATTCAATTCCTTCGTCTAAATCATTGATGTATATTGTAAATAGCTGGGGTCCCAGCACTGAGCCCTGCGGCACCCCACTAGTCACTGCCTGCCATTCTGAAAAGGACCCGTTTATCCCGACTCTCTGCTTCCTGTCTGCCAACCAATTCTCGATCCACATCAGTACATTACCCCCAATACCATGTGCTTTAATTTTGCACACCAATCTCTTGTGTGGGACCTTGTCAAAAGCTTTTTGAAAGTCCAAATATTTTCTCTGAATGTAGATGTTATAACCATGCATCCATTGTGGATACAAACCGTATTAGCATATAACGTTAGAATCTGTTGTCTTTCCGTAATATACCTCGTCAATTAGTTTATGCCATGCTCTTGTCACGTTTGCAGAGGAAGATATCCAAGAATCAGGCGGACCAGAGGCACACCGGAGGAGGCCCTGCTGATATACAGACCCTGACTGACTTGGCAGAATGTGTTGCAGCACCAGTGGGCAGCCACAGTCGCTCTGCCACCGGTGGTGGTGCAGGTCCCGTTGTTGTACCGTGTGACTAATGTGTAAAGCAGTGGTAAACCAGAGTAATTTAAAGTCATCTAATGGCATTTCATGATAATATAATAATGATGTCATGTTATGCATGCAGCTTCTGTAGTATTCTCAGTTTAAGAACATAAGAACATAAGTAATAGGAGCAGGAGTAGGCCATTTGGTCCCTCGAGCCTGCTCTGCCATTCAATACGATCATGGCTGATCTGATCACGGACTCAGCTCCACTTCCCTGCCCACTCCCCATAACCCTTTACTCCCTTATCACTCAAAAATCTGTCTATCTCTGCCTTAAATATATTCAATGACCCAGCCTCCACAGCTCTCTGGGGCAGAGAATTCCATCGCTGTACAACCATATGATATAATCACATGTAACGTCTCTCGTTCACATTTATTGCAGTAATGTTGCTCCTCGTACATATACCAGCACAGTGCAAGCATTCTCCTGTCTACCCTTCTGTTCTAATAACCTCAATGATGATTTGCAGGTCCCGAGACTCCCGAGGTGTGAAGGCAGGCCCCTCCACGGACACCTGTGCCATTGCAGGTGGTCATCACCACGGGTCCAGAGGGGACTACTGAGGAGGAGGAAGATGACCAATTGTCATCTGTTGTACCTGCGGCCACGTCTTCATGGGCGGATGAAGTAGCGGGGCCAAGCGGCTTACAGCAGGCAACTCCAAGGTGTACAGTACCCAGGCCAACCCCGCGGAGGTTGAGTCAGGGAGGTAGGCACGCACTCGGAGGTTGAGTCAGTGAGGTAGGCACGCCCGCGGAGGTTAAGTCAGTGAGGTAGGCATGCTCGCGGAGGTTGAGTCAGCGAGGTAGGCACCCTCGCGGAGGTTGAGTCAGCAAGGTAGGCACGCCCGCGGAGGTTGAGTCAGCGAGGTAGGCACGCACTCGGAGGTTGAGTCAGTGAGGTAGGCATGCCCGTGGAGGTTGAGTCAGTGAGGTAGGCACGCCCGCGGAGGTTGAGTCAGCAAGGTAGGCACGCACTCGGAGGTTGAGTCAGCGAGGTAGGCACGCACTCGGAGGTTGAGTCAGTGAGGTAGGCACGCACTCGGAGGTTGAGTCAGTGAGGTAGGCATGCTCTGCGGAGGTTGAGTCAGTGAGGTAAGCACGCTCACGGAGGTTGAGTCAGCGAGGTAGGCACGCTCTGCGGAAGTTGAGTCAGTGAGGTAGGCACGCTCGCGGAGGTTGAGTCAGCGAGGTAGGCACGCCCACGGAGGTTGAGTCAGCGAGATAGGCACGCTCGCGGAGGTTGAGTCAGTGAGGTAGGCACGCCCACGGAGGTTGAGTCAGCGAGATAGGCACGCTCGCGGAGGTTGAGTCAGGGAGGTAGGCACGCACTCGGAGGTTGATTCAGGGAGGTAGGCACGCACTCGGAGGTTGAGTCAGCGAGGTAGGCACGCACTCGGAGGTTGAGTCAGCGAGGTAGGCACGCACTCGGAGGTTGAGTCAGTGAGGTAGGCACGCCCGTGGAGGTTGAGTCAGTGAGGTAGGCACGCCCGTGGAGGTTGAGTCAGCGAGGTAGGCACACTCGCGGAGGTTGAGTCAGCGAGGTAGGCATGCTCGCGGAGGTTGAGTCAGCGAGGTAGGCACGCACTCGGAGGTTGAGTCAGCGAGGTAGGCACGCACTCGGAGGTTGAGTCAGTGAGGTAGGCACGCTCTGCGGAGGTTGAGTCAGCGAGGTAGGCACGCTCTGCGGAGGTTGAGTCAGCGAGGTAGGCACGCCTGTGGAGGTTGAGTCAGTGAGGTAGGCACGCACTCGGAGGTTGAGTCAGTGAGGTAGGCACGCCCGCGGAGGTTGAGTCAGCGAGGTAGGCACGCTCTGCGGAGGTTGAGTCAGTGAGGTAGGCACGCTCGCGGAGGTTGAGTCAGCGAGGTAGGCACACTCGCGGAGGTTGAGTCAGCGAGGTAGGCATGCTCGCGGAGGTTGAGTCAGCGAGGTAGGCACGCTCGCGGAGGTTGAGTCAGTGAGGTAGGCACGCTAGTGGAGGTTGAGTCAGTGAGGTAGGCACGCTCGCGGAGGTTGAGTCAGTGAGGTAGGCACGCTCGCGGAGGTTGAGTCAGAGAGGTAGGCATGCTCGCGGAGGTTGAGTCAGCGAGGTAGGCACGCTCGCGGAGGTTGAGTCAGTGAGGTAGGCACGCTAGTGGAGGTTGAGTCAGTGAGGTAGGCACGCTCGCGGAGGTTGAGTCAGTGAGGTAGGCACGCCCGGGGAGGTTGAGTCAGTGAGGTAGGCATGCTCGCAGAGGTTGAGTCAGGGAGGTAGGCACGCTCTGCGTCAGGCAGATCCTGCCGAGGACATGTTGGCACTGTCCAGGGACAGTGTCGATATCGGTCGACAGCTCCTCCAGGCGATTGGTGGGTTGACCAGAAACATTGCCGCAATGTCCACACGAATATCGGAGGGCATGGAGCGGATAGTTGTGGCAATGGGTCAAATGACCAACACTGTCCATGCATTGTGGCACCCCAAGGTGCTGTCCCACCAAACACCCAGACAGATGTGTGTTTAACTATTAAATATTTTTATTTAATTTACAATTGTCCGAAAGTGTTTTCTAATAACGTACGGTGAAACATCAGGACAAGGGTTGGACACAATGGCCATGGTCAGCCCAGGCCGGGCAAGGATGGAACACAACACAACTGTAACTGTCACCAATGTAAGCTCACACAAAGTCTTCATTTATCAGCTGTTGACACAAGGGTTTTACAGCCACGTAACTACCATGGGGCTTTTCCAGTCTTGCGGGGGGAGCATGGGTCCATCGCCAGGCTGATTGTCCTCCCCGAGGTCCTCATCATCCTCCTCCTCATCCTCCTCTTCCGCTTCCCCTCTCTCCTGAGGTGGACCGGCGATCCCATCTGCAATTGTTGTCCTCTCCTGATAGCTAGGTTCTACAACATGCAGCACACCACAATAAACTCAGCGACCTGCTCAGGGTGGTATTGTAGGTTACCTCCTGAGTGGTCCAGGCATCTGAAGCACTGTTTAAGCACTCCAATTGTCTTTCTAACGACATCGCATGTCACTATATGGCTTTCATTGTAGCACTTCTCGGCTTCTGTCCGGGGCTTACGCAGGGGGGTCATGAGCCAGCTGGCAAGGTCATCGCTGGCAAGGATATCCTTTATCCCCCAGCATCCAACCGTGACCTTGTGGCTGACTCTTAAACAGGTCAGAATCAGTGCTCTCATGCAAGATGTGCGCACCATGGATGCTGCCTGGATAATTGCATTTACTGCCAGGATTATTTGCTTGTGGTTGACAATGAGCTGCACATTCAGGGAGTGGAATCCTTTTCGCTTCTGAAGTACCTCTATATCCTGAAAAGGTGCTCGCAGGGCGATGTGCGTACAGTCTATTGCTCCCTGCACCCTGGGGAAGTTTGCTATTCGCGAGAAACCCAAAGCCCTCTCAATCTGTGCCTCCCTGGCCATAGGGAAGTTTATAAAGTCCATCCTGAGTGTGTAAAGGGCTTCAGTCACCTGTCGAATGGAGCAGTGTGTGGCCGGCGTGCTGAGAGATAGCGCAAATATCGCCAGCTGAGGTTTGAAAGGAGTCCGATGCGTAGAAGGAAAGTGCCGCAGTAACCTTGACCTCAACGGGCAGTGCGGTCCTGGTGGTGCTGGCAGGCTGCAGATCTCCCTTGATGAGCTGGCATATCTCACTGATGACCTCCTTTCAGATGTGCAGCCTCCTAACGCACATGTTATCGGACAAGTTCAGCCATGATCACTTTTCCCTGTAAATGCGTTGGGTGTAAGGTCTCCTCCTCTGCACCAGTCTGCCATCTCTTTGCTTGGGCACATAATGCTCTTCAATATACCTTCTCCCATCGTCAGTCTGCAGGATGTGATTAGTGACCAATACTGGCTGAGAAATGACAGGCCCATCACCATCAATCACTAGAAATGCCCTGAATTTGTCCTCAACAGATACAAATGTGATTAGATGATTGACCCTTAAAATCACTCACAGATTGATTCTCCTCACAAACACTCGAAGCAGCCTTTCAGTACAGATCCTCCGACTGTCGAAAAGGTGTCGGTAGTGCCGAGTATTGACGAGTACTGCCGAGTATTGCCGAGTACTGCCGAGTATTGCCGAGTACTGCCGAGTATTGCCGAGTATTGCTGAGTACTGCCGAGTATTGCCGAGTACTGCCGAGTATTGCCGAGTACTGCCGAGTATTGCCGAGTACTGCCGAGTACTGCCGAGTATTGCCGAGTACTGCCGAGTACTGCCGAGTACTGCCGAGTATTGCCGAGTACTGCCGAGTACTGCCGAGTATTGCCGAGTATTGCCGAGTACTGCCGAGTAGCGCCGAGTATTGCCGAGTATTGCCGAGTACTGCCGAGTACTGCCGAGTACTGCCGAGTATTGCCGAGTATTGCCGAGTACTGCCGAGTATTGCCGAGTACTGCCGAGTATTGCCGAGTATTGCCGAGTATTGCCGAGTACTGCCGAGTATTGCCGAGTACTGCCGAGTATTGCCGAGTACTGCCGAGTATTGCCGAGTATTGCCGAGTATTGCTGAGTACTGCCGAGTATTGCCGAGTACAGCCGAGTACTGCCGAGTATTGCCGAGTACTGCCGAGTACTGCCGAGTAGTGCCGAGTATTGCCGAGTATTGCCGAGTATTGCCGAGTACTGCCGAGTACTGCCGAGTATTGCCGAGTATTGCCGAGTACTGCCGAGTACTGCCGAGTATTGCCGAGTACTGCTGAGTACTGCCGAGTACTGCCGAGTACTGCCGAGTATTGCTGAGTACTGCCGAGTACTGCCGAGTACTGCCGAGTACTGCCGAGTATTGCCGAGTATTGCCGAGTACTGCCGAGTATTGCCGAGTACTGCCGAGTACTGCCGAGTACTGCCGAGTATCGCCGAGTACTGCTGAGTATTGCCGAGTACTGCCGTGTACTGCCGAGTACTGCCGAGTATTGCCGAGTATTGCCGAGTACTGCCGAGTATTGCCGAGTACTGCCGAGTACTGCCGAGAATTGCCGAGTATTGCCGAGTACTGCCGAGTACTGCCGAGTATTGCCGAGTACTGCCGAGTACTGCCGAGTACTGCCGAGTATTGCCGAGTATTGCCGAGTATTGCCGAGTACTGCCGAGTACTGCCGAGTATTGCCGAGTACTGCCGAGTACTGCCGAGTATTGCCGAGTATTGCCGAGTATTGCCGAGTACTGCCGAGTATTGCCGAGTACTGCCGAGTACTTCCGAGTACTGCCGAGTATTGCCGAGTATTGCCGAGTACTGCCGAATACTACCGAGTACTGCCGAGTACTGCCGAGTATTGCCGAGTATTGCCGAGTATTGCCGAGTACTGCCGAGTACTGCCGAGTATTGCCGAGTACTGCCGAGTGCTGCCGAGTATTGCCGAGTACTGCCGAGTACTGCCGAGTATTGCCGAGTATTGCCGAGTACTGCCGAATACTACCGAGTACTGCCGAGTACTGCCGAGTATTGCCGAGTATTGCCGAGTACTGCCGAGTACTGCCGAGTATTGCCGAGTACTGCCGAGTACTGCCGAATACTGCCGAGTATTGCCGAGTATTGCCGAGTAATGCCGAGTACTGCCGAGTACTGCCGATTATTGCCGAGTATTGCCGAGTACTGCCGAGTACTGCCGAGTACTG
This sequence comes from Pristiophorus japonicus, assembly GCF_044704955.1. Lineage (NCBI taxonomy): Eukaryota > Metazoa > Chordata > Chondrichthyes > Pristiophoridae > Pristiophorus > Pristiophorus japonicus. The sequence goes on along the minus strand of NW_027254639.1, from coordinate 61,382 downwards.
CCGAGTATTGCCGAGTACTGCCGAGTACTGCCGAATACTGCCGAGTATTGCCGAGTATTGCCGAGTAATGCCGAGTACTGCCGAGTACTGCCGAGTACTGCCGAGTATTGCCGAGTACTGCCGAATATTGCCGAGTACTGCCGAGTATTGCCGAGTATTGCCGACTAATGCCGAGTACTGCCGAGTACTGCCGAGTATTGCCGAGTATTGCCGAGTACTGCCGAGTATGGCCGAGTATTGCCGAGTATCGCCGAGTACTGCCGAGTATTGCCGAGTACTGCCGAGTACTGCCAAGTATTGCCGAGTACTGCCGAGTATTGCCAAGTACTGCCGAGTATTGCCGAGTACTGCCGAGTACTGCCGAGTACTGCCGAGTATTGCCGAGTACTGCCGAGTATTGCCGAGTATTGCCGAGTATTGCCGAGTACTGCCGAGTACTGCCGAGTACTGCCGAGTACTGCCGAGTATTGCCGAGTATTGCCGAATATTGCCGAGTATTGCCGAATACTGCCGAGTACTGCCGAATATTGCCGAGTATTGCCGAATATTGCCGAGTACTGCCGAGTATTGCCGAGTATTGCCGAATACTGCCAAGTATTGCCGAGTATTGCCGAGTATTGCCGAGTATTGCCGAGTACTGCAGAGTACTGCCGAATATTGCCGAGTATAGCCGAGTATTGCCGAGTATTGCCGAGTACTGCTGAGTATTGCCGAGTACTGCCGAGTATTGCCGAGTATTGCCGAGTATTGCCGAGTACTGCCGAGTACTGCCGAGTATTGCCGAGTATTGCCGAGTACTGCCGAGTATTGCCGAGTACTGCCGAGTACTGCCGAGTACTGCCGAGTATTGCCGAGTACTGCCGAGTATTGCCGAGTACTGTCGAGTATTGCCGAGTATTGCCGAGTACTGCCGAGTATTGCCGAGTATTGCCGAGTACTGCCGAGTATTGCCGAGTATTGCCGAGTATTGCCGAGTAGTGCCGAGTATTGCCGAGTATTGCCGAGTACTGCCGAGTACTGCCGAGTATTGCCGAGTATTGCCGAGTATTGCCGAGTATTGCCGAGTAGTGCCGAGTATTGCCGAGTACTGCCGAGTATTGCCGAGTATTGCCGAGTATTGCCGAGTACTGTCGAGTAATGCCGAGTATTGCCGAGTATTGCCGAGTATTGCCGAGTACTGTCGAGTACTGCCGAGTATTGCCGAGTATTGCCGAGTACTGCCGAGTACTGCCGAGTATTGCCGAGTATTGCCGAGTACTGGCGAGTACTGCCGAGTACTGCCGAGTACTGCCGAGTACTGCCGAGTTCTGCCGAGTATTGCCGAGTACTGCCGAGTACTGCCGAGTATTGCCGAGTATTGCCGAGTATTGCCGAGTATTGCCGAGTACTGCCGAGTATTGCCGAGTGCTGCCGAGTATTGCCGAGTATTGCCGAGTATTGCCGAGTATTGCCGAGTACTGTCGAGTACTGCCGAGTATTGCCGAGTATTGCCGAGTATTGCCGAGTACTGCCGAGTATTGCCGAGTATTGCCGAGTACTGCCGAGTATTGTCGAGTATTGCCGAGTATTGCCGAGTACTGCCGAGTATTGCCGAGTATTGCCGAGTATTGCCGAGTACTGCCGAGTACTGCCGAGTATTGCCGAGTATTGCCGAGTACTGCCGAGTACTGCCGAGTATTGCCGAGTACTGCCGAGTACTGCCGAGTATTGCCGAGTACTGCCGAGTATTGCCGAGTATTGCCGAGTATTGCCGAGTACTGCCGAGTACTGCCGAGTATTGCCGAGTATTGCCGAGTACTGCCGAGTACTGCCGAGTATTGCCGAGTATTGCCGAGTATTGCCGAGTACTGCCGAGTATTTCCGAGTATTGCGGAGTATTGCCGAGTACTGCCGAGTATTGCCGAGTATTGCCGATTATTGCCGAGTATTGCCGAGTACTGCCGAGTACTGCCGAGTATTGCGGAGTACTGCCGAGTATTGCCGAGTACTGCCGAGTACTGCCGAGTATTGCCGAGTACTGCCGAGTATTGCCGAGTACTGCCGAGTACTGCCGAGTACTGCCGAGTATTGCCGAGTACTGCCGAGTACTGCCGAGTATTACCGAGTATTGCCGAGTACTGCCGAGTATTGCCGAGTATTGCCGAGTACTGCCGAGTACTGCCGAGTATTTCCGAGTACTGCCGAGTATTGCCGAGTACTGCCGAGTATTGCCGAGTATTGCCGAGTATTGCCGAGTACTGCCGAGTATTGCCGTGTATTGCCGAGTATTGCCGAGTATTGCCGAGTATTGCCGTGTATTGCCGAGTATTTCCGAGTATTGCCGAGTATTGCCGAGTACTGCCGAGTATTGCCGAGTACTGCCGAGTATTGCCGAGTATTGCCGAGTACTGCCGACTACTGCCGAGTATTGCCGAGTATTGCCGAATACTGCCGAGTAGCGGCGACTTAAGGTCAGGTGAGTGCAGCTTTTTTTCAGCGACTTTTTCGACCAGCGACCATTTCGGCGAAGTGTGGGCGAAATGCCGGAAGTTGCGGTGGTGATCATCTAGGCGATAATCGGGTGCAAGTTTCCATTTTCAGCACTATTCTTGGCCTGGCACACAGATGACTTAAGCCGTGCGATGCAGCACATTCATGTGTGCCGAAAGTTTGGCCGGTGATAAATGGGCGATAATCGGGTGCTAGTTTCCACTTTCTGGCAAAAATGGGCAATAGCCTACATATCAGCATTAAATGGGTGATAAATGCGTGATAAATGGGTGATGAATGGGCGATAAATGGGTGATAAATGGGCGATCAATGGGCGATCAATGGGTGATGAATGGGCGATAAATGGGTGATAAATGGGCGATCAATGGGCGATAAATGGGCGATCAATGGGCGATCAATGGGGGATAAATGGGCGATAAGTGGGCGATAAATGGGCGATAATTGGGCGATAAATGGGCGATAAGTGGGCGATAAATGGGCGATAAGTGGGCGATAAATGGGCGATAAGTGGGCGATAAATGGGCGATAAGTGGGCGATAAATGGGCGATAAGTGGGCGATAAATGGGCGATAAATGGGCGATCAATGGGCGATCAATGGGCGATAAATGGGCGATAAGTGGGCGATAAATGGGCGATAAGTGGGCGATAAATGGGGGATAAATGGGGGATAAATTGGGCAATGATGTGCTGAAAGTCTAGTCCCATAGATTCTAGAACGGTTCCCATGGACTGGACTGTTGCTAATGTTACGCCTCTATTTAAGAAAGGAGGGAGCGAGAACACGGGGAACTACAGACCAGTTAGCCTGACATCAGTAAAAGGGAAAATGCTAGAATCTATTATTAAGGGCACTGAGAAAATAATAATAGGATTGGACAGAGTCAACATCGATTTATGAAAGGGAAAACGTGTTTGACAAATCTGTTTTGAGTTTTTTGAGGTGGTAACTAGCAGAATAGATCGGGGGAATCAGTGGATGTGGTCTAGTTTGGATATTCAGAAGGCATTCGATAAGAGATTATTAAACAAAATGAGGGTTGATGGGATTAGGGGTAATATACTAGCATGGATTGAGGATTGGTTAAAGGACGGGATTGGGAAAATGTTGTTAAAGAATCAGTAGCAGGACATTTGGAAAAACATAATGCAGTCAGGCAGAGTCAGCATGGATTTTTGAAGGGGAAGTCATGTTTGACAAATTTGCTGGAATTCTTTGAGGATGTAATGAACAGGGTGGATAAAGGGAACCTGTGGATGTGGTGTATTTGGACTTCCAGAAGGCATTTGACAAGGTGCCACATAAAAGGTTACTGCACAAGATAAAAGTTAACGGGGTTGGGGGTAATATATTAGCATGGATGGAGGATTGGCTAACTAACAGAAAACAGAGAGTCGGAATAAATGGTTCATTCTCGGGTTGGCAATCAGTAACTAGTGGGGTGCTGCAGGGATCAGTGCTGGGACCCCACCTACTTACAATCTATATTAGTGACTTGGAAGAAGGGACTGAGTGTAACGTAGCCAAGTTTGCTGACGATACAAAGATGGGAGGAAAAGCAATGTGTGAGGAGGACACAAAAAATCTTCAAAAGGACATAGACAGGCTAAGTGAGTGGGCAAACATTTGTCAGATGGAGTATAATGTTGGAAAGTGTGAGGTCATGCACTTTGGCAGAAACAAATCAAAGAGCAAGTTATTATTTAAATAGAGAAAGATTGCAAAGTGCTGCAGTACAGTGAGACCTGGGGGCCCTGGTGCATGAAACACAAAAGGATAGTATGCAGGTACAGCAAGTGATCAGGAAGGTCAATGCTATCTTGGCCTTTATTGCAAAGGGGATGGAGTATAAAAGCAGGGAAGTCCTGCTACAGTTATACAGGGTATTGGTGAGGCCACACCTGGAATACAGCGTGCAGTTTTGGTTTCCATATTTACGAAAGGATATACTCGCTTTGAAGGCAGTTCAGAGAAAGATCACTAGGTTGATTCCGGGGATGAGGGGGCTGACTTATGAGGAAAGGTTGAGGAGGTTAGGCCTCTACTCATTGGAATTCAGAAGAATGAGAGGGGATCTTATCGAAGCGTTTAAGATTATGAGAGGGCTTGACAAGGTGGATGCAGAGAGGATGTCTCCACTGATGGGGGAGACTGGAACTAGGAGGCATGATCTTAGAATAAGGGGCCGCCCATTTAAAACTGAGATGAGGAGGAATTTCTTCTCTCAGAGGGTTGTAAATCTGTGGAATTCACTGCCTCAGTCTGCTTTTGGATGCTGGGTCATTTAATGGATTTGACAGAAATAGACCGTTTCTTAACTGATAAGGGGTTAAGGGGTTATGGGGAGTGGGCAGGGTAGTGGATCTGAGTCCATGATCAGATCAGCCATGATCGTATTAAATAGCGGAGCAGGCTCGAGGGGACGTATGGCCTACTCCTGCTCCTATTTCTTATGTTCTTATGTTCTTATAACTGCTGCACCACCGTTGATCTGAGCGTCCAGCACTCCAAACCCAAGAAACACAAGCGCTGTTTCAGAAGGACATTGGAGTGCTAGAGTCATCCTCCACCCAGAGATGTGGGCACGGAGAAGGCAAACAAGTTTATCATTGTCCATTGCCCGAGCACCATCTTCTCTGGGTCATTTTTTTATATTTCAAAATAGAAATATAGAAACATAGAAACATGGAAAATAGGTAACAGGAGTAGGCCATTCGGTCCTTCGAGCCTGCTCCACCATTCAATGAGTTCATGGCTGAACATGCAACTTCAGTACCCCATTCCTGCTTTCTCGCCATACCCCTTGATCCCCCTAGTAGTAAGGACTATATCTAACTCCTTTTTGAATATATTTAGTGAATTGGCCTCAACAACTTTCTGTGGTAGAGAATTCCACAGGTTCACCACTCTCTGGGTGAAGAAGTTTCTCCTCATCTCGGTCCTAAATGGCTTACTCCTTATCCTTAAACTGTGACCCCTGGTTCTGGACTTCCCCAACATTGGGAACATTCTTCCTGCATCTAATTTGTCGAAACCCGTCAGAATTTTAATCGTTTCTATGAGATCCCCTCTCATTCTTCTGAACTCCAGTGAATACAAGCCCAGTTGATCTAGTCTTTCTTGATATGTCAGTCCCGCCATCCCGGGAATCAGTCTGGTGAACCTTCGCTGCACTCCCTCAATAGCAAGAATGTCCTTCCTCAAGTTAGGAGACCAAAACTGTACACAATACTCCAGGTGTGGCCTCACCAAGGCCCTATACAACTGTAGGAAATAGGAGATGGGTGGGGGACCTGACCCATCCACCTCCATGGCACGAACCTGGTATTGCAGTACTTCCAGGAACGGTGCAGTGGCTCTAGGCCTTTTGGCTAAGAGCATTGGCGCAGAGTGATCCTTGATTTGTGCAAGGTGACCTCTGGCGTTTGTAATCTGATAAGATGATCTGACAAAGAATTGGAAAGATTGGCAACGAATAAAAAAAAAACACCTCCCTGCCCCTGTACTCAAATCCCCTTGCTATGAAGGCCAACATGCCATTTGCTTTCTTAACCACTTGCTGCACCTGCATGCCAACCTTCAATGACTGATGTACCATGACACCCAGGTCTCGTTGCACCTCGCCTTTTCCTAATCTGTCACCATTCAGAAAATAGTCTGTCTCTCTGTTTTTACCACCAAAGTGGATAACCTCACATTTATATACTTTATTCATATAAAAATTTGCACGGTACATTGGAACACAGTTCAGTATATTTGGATGAGGTCAGCAATTCCATACAATACATTTGGATGCTGACGGCAGTTCCGTTCAATACATTTGCTTGCTAGGTCATAACCAAGTGTAAAGCTGTTATTGTATTCTAGTGCATCTAGTCATTTTAATCTCAAGCCCAGGGGTTTTTGACCAACACAGTTACATCAAGGTAACTGGACGGGACAAACCGTGACATCACAGGGCAAGCCTGCCCCTACCCTGTACATCACAGTGAGATCAGGCATCACAATAGGTTTGTAACCTGGGGCTACCTGAGACACAAGCAGTTTCAGTGAAGGAAAGCACTGACTGGGACTAACTGGCTGATCTCTCCAGCAGTGAATGTGGCCAGATACAATATCTCACCATCTTTGCTTTATGAAGAGAACACGATGAAAACATCATCAACCAGCAGATTAGAGAGAAGGTTGCGAACTTTGAAAGGTTGGGATTAACCTATTGATCTTGTATCATCATTTGTGAAAGTCAGAATGAGCAACATAACGAGTTTAATAGATACAGTAATACTGGTGCACAGTAGCTTGTTGGAACAGCTCATTTTGTTGTTATTAGATCTTCTTTGGGGTTGTTAATAGTTAGTCTGGGGCCTGCAGCCTGCTCACAGATGGTTACTGAGTCCCACTCTCAGCTCCCTCACTGACCAGACCCTCCCAGCCCTTGAGTTTGGTGCTCACTCCGTGTTCTGTAAATGTAGACAACTACTTATCATTGGTAGATCTCCCGGGGCATTGCTCGGGACAGTCTGCAGGGTGAGCAACAGTCACACATGTAACTGGGTCCCACTGAGAGAAGGGGGCACGGAGAAGGCAAACAATCCCATCACTGCCCGTTGCCCACACACCCGACTCTCTGGGTCATAACCAAGTGCAAAGCTGTTATTGTATTCCAGCACATCCAACCAAAGGCCCAAGGCCATTGCATCAAGGTGAGGCCCTTTCACTGGACGGGTCAAACTGTGACATCACAGGGCAAGCCTGACCCTACCCTGAGCATCACATGATCACTGACATCACGATAGGTTTGTAAACAGGGACAACATGAGGCAGAGAGGCTGCACAAGCAGTTTCAGTGAAGGAAAGGGAGCTGTACTGACTGTGACTAACTGGCTGATCTCTCTCGGAGTTAATGTGGTCGGCTAGAAAACCTGGTGAATGGAGCGTGAACAATGGAATCATCACTAACCAGCTGACAGTCGGAAGGGTGTTGCTGTAGAAGGTTTGTTTATTCCAGCTAGAACTAGAAGGCATAATCTTAGAATAAGGGGCCGCCCATTTAAAACTGAGATGAGGAGGAATTTCTTCTCTCAGAGGTTTGTAAACCTGTGGAATTCACTGCCTCAGAATGCTTTGGATGCCGGGTAATTGAATAGATTTAAGACAGAGATAGACCGTTTCTTAACTGATAAGGGATTAAGGGGTTATGGGGACCAGACAGGGTGGTGGAGCTGAGTCCATGATCGTATTAAATGGCGGAGCAGGCTCGATGGGCCAAATGGCCTACTCCTGCTCCTATTTCTTATGTTCTTATGACTGCTGCACCACCGTTGATCTGAGCGTCCAGCACTCCAAACCCAAGAAACACAAAAGCTGCTTCAGAAGGACATTGGAGTGCTAGAGTCATCCTCCACCCAGAGATGTGGGCACAGAGAAGGGAAACAAGTTTATCATTGTCCATCGCCCGAGCACACTCTTCTCTGGGTCATAACCAAGTGTAAAGCTGTTACTGCATTCTAGCGCATCTAGTCCTTGTAATCTAAAGCCCAGGGGATTCTGGCCAAACACAGTTAGTTACATCAAGGTGAGGCCCTTTAACTGGACGGGTCAAACCGTGACATCACAGGGCAAGCCTGACCCTACCCTGAGCATCACATGATCACTGACATCACGTTGGTTTGTAAACAGGGGCAACATGAGGCAGAGAGGCTGCACAAGCAGTTTCAGTGAAGGAAAGGGAGCTGTCCTGACTGTGACTAACTGGCTGATCTCTCTAGGAGTGAATGTGGCCGGCTAGAAGACCTGGTGAAGAGAGCGTGAACAATGGAATCATCACTATCAGCTGACAGTCGGAAGGGTGTTGCTGTAGAAGGTTTGTTTATTCCAGCTAGAACTAGGTGGCATAACCTTAGAATAAGGGGCCGCCCATTTAAAACTGAGATGAGGAGGAATTTCTTCTCTCAGAGGATTGTAAACCTGTGAAATTCACTGCCTCAGAGTGCTTTGGATGCTGGGTCATTGAATGGATTTAAGCAGAGATAGAGAGTTTCTTAACTGATAAGGGAATAAGTTTTTATAGGGAGTGGGCAGGGAAATGGACCTGAGTCCATGATTGGATCAGCCATGATCGTATTAAATGGCAGAGCAGGCTCGAGGGGCAGAATGGCCTACTCCTGCTCCTATTTCTTATGTTCTTATGTTCTTATGACTGCTGCACCACTGTTGATCTGAGCGTCCAGCACTCCAAACCCAAGAAACACAAAAGTTGTTTCAGAAGGACATTGAGTGCTAGAGTCATCCTCCACCCAGAGATGTGGGCACGGAGAAGGCAGACAAGTTTATCATTGTCCATCGCCCGAGCACCATCTTCTCTTGGTCATTTTATTAATATTTCAAAATAGAAACATAGAAACATAGAAACATGGAAAATAAGTGCAGGAGTAGGCCATTCGGCCCTTCGAGCCTGCTCCACCATTCAATGAGTTCATGGCTGAACATGCAACTTCAGTACTCCATTCCTGCTTTCTCGTCATACCCCTTGATCCCTCTAGGAGTAAGGACTACATCGAACTCCTTTTTGAATATATTCAGTGAATTGGCCTCAACAACTTTCTATGGTAGAGAATTCCACAGGTTCACCACTCTCTGGGTGAAGAAGTTGCTCATCTCGGTCCGAAGTGGCTTACCCCTTATCCTTAAACTGTGACCCCTGGTTCTGGACTTCCCGAACATTGGAAACATTCTTCCTGCATCTAACCTGTCTAAACCCGTCAGAATTTTAAACGTTTCTATGAGGTCCCCTCTCATTCTTCTGAACTCCAGTGAATACAAGCCCAGTTGATCCTGTCTTTCTGATATGTCAGTCCAGCCATCCCGGGAATCAGTCTGGTGAACCTTCGCTGCACTCCCTCAATAGCAAGAACGTCCTTCCTCAAATTAGGGGACAAAACTGTACAAAAAACTCCAGGTGTAGCCTCACCAAGGCCCTGTACAACTGTAGTAACGCCTCCCTTCCCCTGTACTTTGAGGATATAACGAGCATGGTGGATAGAGGTGTATCGATGGATGTGGTGTATTTAGATTTCCAAAAGGCATTCGATAAGTTGCCACACAAAAGGTTACTGCAGAAGATAAAGGTACGTGGAGTCAGAGGAAATGTATTAGCATGGATAGAGAATTGGCTGGCTAACAGAAAGCAGAGAGTCGGGATAAATGGGTCCTTTTCGGGTTGGAAATCGGTGGTTAGTGGTGTGTCACAGGGATCGGTGCTGGGACCACAACTGTTTACAATATACATAGATGACCTGGAAGAGGGGACAGAGTGTAGTTTAACAAAATTTGCAGATGACACAAAGATTAGTGGGAAAGCGGGTTGTGTAGAGGACACAGAGAGGCTGCAAAGAGATTTGGATAGGTTAAGCGAATGGGCTAATATTTGGCAGATGGAATACAATGTCGGAAAATGTGAGGTCATCCACCTTGGAAAAAAAACAGTAAAAGGGAATATTATTTGAATGGGGAGAAATTACAACATGCTGCGGTGCAGAGGGACCTGGGGGTCCTTGTGCATGAATCCCAAAAAGTTAGTTTGCAGGTGCAGCAGGTAATCAGGAAGGCGAATGGAATGTTGGCCTTCATTGCGAGAGGGATGGAGTACAAAAGCAGGGAGGTCCTGCTGCAACTGTACAGGGTATTGGTGCGGCCGCACCTGGAGTACTGCGTGCAGTTTTGGTCACCTTACTTAAGGAAGGATATACTAGCTTTGGAGGGGGTACAGAGATGATTCATTAGGCTGATTCTGGAGATGAGGGGGTTACCTTATGATGATAGATTGAGTAGACTGGGTCTTTACTCGTTGGAGTTCAGAAGGATGAGGGGTGATCTTCTAGAAACATTTAAAATAATGAAAGGGATAGACAAGATAGAGGCAGAGAGGTTGTTTCCACTGGTCGGGGAGACTAGAACAAGGGGGCACAGCCTCAAAATACAGGGGAGCCAATTTAAAACTGAGTTGAGAAGGAATTTCTTCTCCCAGAGGGTTGTGAATCTGTGGAATTGTCTGCCCAAGGAAGCAGTTGAGGCTAGCTCATTAAATGTATTCAAGTCACAGATAGGTAGATTTTTAGCGAATAAGGGAATTAAGGGTTACGGGGAGCGGGCGGGTAAGTGGAGCTGAGTCCACGGCCAGATCAGCCATGATCCTGTTGAATGGCGGAGCAGGCTCGAGGGGCTAGATGGCCTACTCCTGTTCCTAATTCTTAGGTTCTTATATTCTTATGTACTCAAATCCCCTCGCTATGAAGGCCAACATGCCATTTGCTTTCTTAACTGCCTACTGTACCTGCATGCCAACCTTCAATGACTGATGTACCATGACACCCAGGTCTCGTTGCACCTCGCCTTTTCCTAATCTGTCACCGTTCAGATAATAGTCTGTCTCTCTGTTTTTACCACAAAAGTGGATAACCTCACATTTATATACTTTATTCATATAAAAATTTGCACGGTACATTGCATGGTAGTTCAGTACATTTGGATGCTGACGGCAGTTCCGTTCAATACATTTGCTTGCTAGGTCATAACCAAGTGTAAAGCTGTTATTGTATTCTCGTGCATCGAGTCATTTTAATCTCAAGCCCAGGGGTTTTTGACCAACACAGTTACATCAAGGTAACTGGACTGGACAAACCGTGACATCACAGGGCAAGCCTGACCCTACCCTGTACATCACAGTGAGATCAGGCATCACAATAGGTTTGTAACCTGGGGCTACCTGAGACACAAACAGTTTCAGTGAAGGAAAGCACTGACTGGGACTAACTGGCTGATCTCTCCAGCAGTGAATGTGGCCGGATACAATATCTCACCACCTTTGCTTTATGAAGAGAACACGATGAAAACATCATCAACCAGCAGATTAGAGAGAAGGTTGCGAACTTTGAAAAGTTGGAATTAATCTATTGATCTTGTATCATCATTTGTGAAAGTCAGAATGAGCAACATAACGAGTTTAATAGATACAGTAATACTGGTGCACAGTAGCTTGTTGGAACAGCTCATTTTGTTGTTATTAGATCTTCTTTGGGGTTGTTAATAGTTAGTCTGGGGCCTGCAGCCTGCTCACAGATGGTTACTGAGTCCCACTCTCAGCTCCCTCACTGACCAGACCCTCCCAGCCCTTGAGTTTGGTGCTCACTCCGTGTTCTGTAAATGTAGACAACTACTTATCATTGATCGACCTCCCGGGGCATTGCTCAGGGCAGTCTGCAGGGTGAGCAACAGTCACACATGTAACTGGGCCCCACTGAGAGAAGGGGGCACGGAGAAGGCAAACAATCCCATCACTGCCCATTGCCCACACACCCGACTCTCTGGGTCATAACCAAGTGCAAAGCTGTTATTGTATTCCAGCACATCCAGTCTAAGGCCCAAGGCCATTGCATCAAGGTGAGGCCCTTTCACTGGATGGGTCAAACTGTGACATCACAGGGCAAGCCTGACCCTACCCGGTGCATCACGTGATCACTGACATCACGATAGGTTTGTAAGCAGGGACAACATGAGGCAGAGAGGCTGCACAAGCAGTTTCAGTGAAGGAAAGGGAGCTGTACTGACTGTGACTAACTGGCTGATCTCTCTAGGGGTGAATGTGGCCGGCTAGACGACCTGGTGAAGGGAGCATGAACAATGGAATCATCACTAACCAGCTGACAGTCGGAAGGGTGTTACTGTAGAAGGTTTGTTTATTCCAGCTAGAACTAGGGGCATAACCTTAGAATAAGGGGCCGCCCATTTAAAACTGAGATGAGGAGGAATTTCTCATCTCAGAGGGTTGTAAACCTGTGGAATTCACTGCCTCAGAATGCTTTGGATGCTGGGTCATTGAATGGATTTAAGACAAAGATAGACAGTTTCTTAACTGATAAGGGAATAAGGGGTTATGGAGAGCGGGCAGGGAAGTGGACCTGAGTCCATGATCAGATCAGCCATGATCGTATTAAATGGCGGAGCAGGCTTGAGGGGCCGAATGGCCTACTCCTGCTCCTATTTCTTATGTTCTTATGACTGCTGCACCACCGTTGATCTGAGCGTCCAGCACTCCAAACCCAAGAAACACAAACGCTGTTTCAGAAGGACATTGGACTGCTAGAGTCATCCTCCACCCATAGATGTGGGCACGGAGAAGGCAAACAAGTTTATCATTGTCCATCGCCCGAGCACCCTTTTCTCTGGGTCATAACCAAGTGTAAAGCTGTTATTGCATTCTCGCGCATCTAGTCTTTGTAATCTAAAGCCCAGGGGATTCTGGCCAAACACAGTTGCATCAAGGTGAGGCCCTTTCACTGGACGGTTCAAACCGTGACATCACAGGGCAAGCCTGACCCTACCCTGAGCATCACAGTGAGGTCAGGCATCACGATAGGTTTGTAAACAGGGGCAACATGAGGCAGAGAGGCTGCACAAGCAGTTTCAGTGAAGGAAAGGGAGCTGAACTGACTGTGACTAACTGGCTGATCTCTCTAGGAGTTAATGTGGCCGGCTAGAAGACCTGTTGAAGGGAGCGTGAACAATGGTATCATCACTAACCAGCTGACAGTCGGAAGGGTGTTGCTGTAGAAGGTTTGTTTATTCCAGCTAGAACTAGGGGCATAATCTTAGAATAAGGGCCGCCCATTTAAATCTGAGATGAGGAGAAATTTCTTCTCTCAGAGGGTTGTAAATCTGTGGAATTCACTGCCTCGGCGTGCTTTGGATGCTGGGTCATTGAATGGTTTTAAGACAGAGATAGAGAGTTTCTTAACTGATAAGGGATTAAGGAGTTATGGGGAGCGGGCAGGGAAATGGAGCTGAGTCCATGATCGGATCAGCCATGATCGTATTAAATGGCGGAGCAGGCTCGAGGGGCCGAATGGCCGACTCCTGCTCCTATTCTTATGTTCTTATGTTCTTATGACTGCTGCACCACCGTTGATCTGAGCGTCCAGCACTCCAAACCCAAGAAACACAAACGCTGTTTCAGAAGGACTTTGGAGTGCTAGAGTCATCCTCCATCCAGAGGTGTGGGCACGGAGAAGGCAAACAAGTTTATCATTGTCCATCGCCCGAGCACCCTCTTCTCTGGGTCATAACCAAGTGTAAAGCTGTTATTTTATTCTAGCGCATCTAGTCTTTGTAATCTAAAGCCCAGGGGATTCTGGCCAAACACAGTTACATCAAGGTGAGGCCCTTTAACTGGACGGGTCAAACCATGATATCACAGGGCAAGCCTGCCCCTACCCGGTGCATCACATGATCACTGACATCAGGATAGGTTTGTTACCTGTTATATATGCAGACTATAGATATACTCTCTGTGTAGTGACTGTATAGTTGCATAAGATGGAAACTTGTTACCTGATGTACTATCAGTAAGGTTTACACTGTGTATATACTATGCTGGCACCACTAGAGGGTGCAACTGGTGGAGACTGAGGTTTCCTACTCCTGAGGCAGAGGCTGTCCACCAGAGGCCACTGTGGTGGGAGATCTAAGGGTCACCTGTATAGGTGTGCAGGGCCCAGTATAAAAGGCTGCCCATCATGCTTGTGCCTCACTCTGGAATTATGAATAAAGGACCAAGATCTCTACAGTTTGAGTACAACACGTTGCCTCGTGGAGTCTTTCATAAGTGCATTACAGACATAACAACTGGCGACGAGAATACGGACTTTCATGCGATTATGGTTACCTTTGGTACACTAAAAGACTTTTCGGAGGGTGATGATTGCAATGCCTACACGGAAAGACTGGAGCAATATTTTGTGGCAAACGACCTGGCAGGGGAGACAGACACATTGGCGGAGAAGCGCAAGGCAATACTGCTGACCAGTTGTGGGCCCGAGGTCTACCGCCTCATCAGGGACTTGCTGGCACCCATGAAGGCCAAGGATAAGAAATACGATGAGCTGACTGAACTAACTTACAACTAAAACCAAAGCAGAGCATTCTCACGGCCAGGCACAGATTCTACACTCACCGCAGACCTGAGGGCCAGGAGACTGCAGAATATGCTGCCTGTTATGTCTCAAATAAAGCAATGTGACTCAGTACTGTAGACTTGAGTAAGTGTGACCTTAGTCTCTTTATTCTGACTCCAGAGTGCCGGCACAGCATGGGAGGCCGACTTATATACAGTGCTCCCAAGGGATGCTGGGATCCCTTGGGACTCCAACAGATGCGCCCTCTGGTTGCGGTAGAATGCTGGTTACAAAGTGTTGCATACATCACATCACTCCCCCCCCAAAGTCAATAGTACACTTATTTACAGGGTGAGACGATCTGGGGCTTTCCGCTCCCTAGTCGATCGTCTCGGAACAAACACAAAGATGCAGGTGAGTTGGTTGGGCCTTCGCTGGGCTGCTGTGCAGCTGGCCTTGCTGGGCTGCTGAGGATAGTGAGTTCAGCTTCGTGGTCAACTGTGATGTCAGTAGCCACTTGTGTGTGTGTGAGAGGGTCGAAGTTGGTGATGTCCTCTTCAGGTTGCTCGTGGCTGTCTGTGAATCGCAGTTTGGTTTGGTCCAAATGCTTTCTGCAAGTTAGTCCATTTGCAAGTGTGACCTCAAACACCCTACTCCCTTCTTTGGCTACGACAGTGCCAGCAAGCCATTTGGGACCATGTCCATAGTTGAGCACAAATACAGGATCATTGTCTTCAATATCACGTGACAAATTTGCGCGATCATGCTACATGCTTTGTTGATACCGCCTGCCCTCGACATGATCATGGAGATCAGGGTGGACTAGAGAGAACCCTGTTTTGAGTGCCCTTTTCATGAGCAGTTCGGCTGGGGGAACCTCGGTGAGCGATGTTGAAATCTCGACCTCCGAAAAGAATGACTCCGACACTTACAGCTCCGGTAGAAGTTTCTTTAATTTACTTGCTCGCAAGGGGTAGGTTACACTCAGTCAAGGGCTAAGTGAACACCTCCGAAATGGTTCAGTTTAACAAGATATTTATACAATAAACCAAAGTTCTGGCCTCTCCCTGTGTATTGCTCTGTCTCACAGTCAGTGAATACAGATAAAGAGTTAATTACTATATCCTGGTCCTGACATGGTGTCCAGATATTTACTTTTGTCAGGGTTATCAGTTGGCCAGCCGGCCATTACTCCATGAGTCATAGGTAATGGGCTATCACCTGTCTTGTATTGTGTCAGGAAAGTTCAATTTCCTGATCAGTTTATCTGTTTGCATCAAATGGATGAGGTCTCTGCAAGAGATAATGGCTAGAAGATAAGGGTGGGGTGACATGGAACTTCTGTAGTGTAGACAATAGGAGAGCACCATGGGGGGGTACTTGTCTCAGCATGACTTGTCTCCTAGCTGTCTGATGGCCATCAGCCATCTCAAACCAGGTTTAGCTGTTTATGCAAGCTGACTGCTCAAATGCAGAAAGTTCTGGAAGGGCCAGGACTCCATTTTGATATATATATATATTGCAAAGGGCACACAAATACTGTATGGTATCAGCTTAGATAAAAATACATTTCCACAGCGACTGGGATCTTGTGCGGTAGCTGAGCAGGACTCGGGACAGGCTAGTCTGCAGGAAGCCTTCCGACATGCGTTTCAAGCTTTGCTTAATGGTTTGGACTACCCGTTCTGCCTGGCCGTGGGATGCGGGCTGGAACGGGGCAGATGTGATGTGTTTGATCCCGTTGCGGGTCATGAATTCCTTGAATTCAGCGCTGGTGAAGCACGGCCCATTGTCGCTGACAAGGACATCAGGCAGGCCGTGCATGGCAAACATGGCTCGTAGGCTTTCGATGGTGGCAGTGGACGTGCTTACAGACATTATTACATACTCAATCCATTTTGAATAAACATCCACAACAACCAGAAACATTTTGCCTAGAAACAGGTCAGCGAAGTCAACGTGGATCCTAGACCACGGTTTGGAGGGCCATGACCACAAACTTAGCGATGCCTCCCTGGGTGCATTGCTCAGTTGAGAGCAGGTGTTGTATTGGCGCACGCAAGACTCCAAATCTGAGTCGATGCCGGGCCACCACACATGGGATCTGGCTATCGCTTTCTTCATTACTATGCCTGTATGGATATTTCGTATTTGCGCCGCTGGAACGACTTGATCTCTTCATGCATCTCCGCTGGGACGCTGGACCAGCTCCCATGGAAGACACAGTTTTTTATAAGGGACAGTAAAGAATCCTGGCTGGTCCAGGTCCTCATCTGGCGGGCCGTAACGGGTGACTTTTCATTTTCAAATGCATCCATCACCAAGAGCAAGTCTGCAGGCTGTGCCATTTCCACCCCGGTGATGGGCAATGGTAGCCGACTGAGACCGTCAGTGCAGTTCTCTGTGCCTGGTCTGTGGCGAATTACATCGTTGTATGCAGGCAGCGTGAGCACCCATCTTTGGATGCGGGCAGAGGCATTGGTATTAATACCATTGCTCTCTGAGAATAGCGATGTGAGCGGCTTATGGTCAGTTTCTAGCTCAAATTTAAGCCCAAACAGATACTGGTGCATTTATTTTCACCCCATAAACGCATGCTGCAGGGCGTTTCGGCCTTGGACAAACTCCTGGATGCATAAGCGACTAGTTGCAATGTTCCCGATTTGTTTGCACTACACGTTTACATGGGTCATACAGAACAAGCAGTTTGTTGGATTTCTGGCTTTCTCAAAAGCAGTCTCTTGCGATTTCCCTCATACCCATTTATCTCCCTTGCGCAGCAACACATATAGAGGTTCGAGCTAGGTGCTTAACCCGGGTAGGAAATTACCAAAATAATTGAGGAGTCCCAGGAACGACAGCAGCTCTGTCACAATCTGTGGTCTCGGCGCGTTTTTGATGGCCTCCGTCTTGGCGTTGGTGGGTCTGACACCGTCTGCCGTGATTCCTCTCCCTAAGAACTCAACCTCTGGTCCAGGAAAACACACTTCGAGTGTTTCAACCTGAGTCCCACATGATCTAGCTGACTTAAAACCTCTTCCAGGTTCTGCAAGTGTTCGATGGTGTCCCAACCTGTGATCAATATGTCGTCCTGGAAAACCATGGTGCGTGGAACCTACTTTAGTAGACTCTCCATGTTCCTTTGAAAAATAGCCATGGCCGATCAAATCCCAAACGGGCATCTATTGTAGATGAACAGACATTTGTGCGGGTTGATGCGGGTGAGGCCTTTCGAAGATTCCACCAGCTCCTGCGTCATGTAGGTCAAGTCCAACTTGGGGAACGTCTTCCCTCCTGCCAGCGTTACAAATAGGTCATCTGCCTTGAGTAGCGGGTACTGGTCCTGCAGCGAAAAATGGTTAATCGTTACTTTAGAGTCCCCACAAATTCTGCCCGTACCATCGACCTTGAGAACCGGAACAATCGGACTGGCCCACTCGTTGAACTCAACCGTCGCAATAATGCCCGCTCGTTGCAGCCTGTCCAGCTCGATCTCCACTTTCTCTCGCATCATGTATGGCACCGCCCGTGCCTTGTGGTTGATGGGTTGTGTACCAGGAACCAAGTGGATCTGCACCTTCGTCCCAGAGAAATTTCCGATGCCTGGCTCAAACAACGATGGGAACTTGCTCAAAACCTGGGCACATGAGGCATCGTCAACAGACGAGAGCGCTCGGATGTCGTCCCAGTTCCAGTGGATTTTTCCCAGCCAGCTTCTGCCAAACAGTGTGGGGCCATCTCCTGGTACAATCCATAGTGGGAGTTCGTGCACCCCTCCATCATAGGAGACTTTTACCGCTGCACTGCCAATTACAGGGATCAGCTCTTTAGTGTAAGTTCTCAGCTTGGTATGAAAGGGGCCCAGCTTGGTCCTTTGTGCCTTGTTGCACCACAGCTTCTCAAAGGCCTTTTTGCTCATGACAGACTGACTCGCACCCGTGTCCATAGATACTGGAATTGCGTTCAGTTCAACTTTTAACATGATCGGTGAACATTTTGTGGTGAAGGTGTGTACCCCGTACACTTCTACCTCCTCGGTTTGAGTCTCTAGTTCAGTTTGATCCACCATGGATCGGTCTTCCTCTGCAACGTGGTGGTTTGCAGGGTTTGCAGCTCATCTGCACATTCTCTGGAGGTGTCCCATTGTTCCACAGCCTTTGCACACATGGTGTTTGAAGCGGCATTGATGGTCTCGATGATCACCTCTGCAGCGCCAACAAGGTGTTAATTGCCTCATATTAACAATTGATGGCAGACTCTGGGTCACCTGAGGTCATGCAGCTACAGGCGTGTACATTCTGCCATATGCATTCCTGCCTGAAAACGACGTTACTTTGTGTACAGTACTTGCCAATGCATCTTTATGCTGCCAAATTAGTTTGGTGTTACCGCTGGTGGATATAAATGCCTGGGCTATCGTTATGGCTTTGCTCAGGATCGGTGTTTCAACAGTCAATAGTTTGCGAATCGTAACCTCATGACCAATGCCAAGCACAAAAAAGTCTCGTAGCATTTGCTCCAGGAATCCACCGAATTTGCAATGTCCTGTCAGGCGCCTTAGTTCAGTGACGTAGTTCGCCACTTCCTGGCCTTCAGACCGTTGACATGTATAAAATCCATACCTTGCCATCAGAACGCTCTCCTTCGGATTTAGGTGCTCCCGGATCAGTGTACACAGTTCTTCATCTGATTTGGTTGTTGGTTTCACTGGAGCTAGAAGATTCTTCATGAGGCCATAGGTTGTTGCCCCGCAGACGGTGAAGAGGATCGCCCTCCGTTTGGCAGCGTTCACACTCCCTTCCAGCTCATTGGCCACGAAGTATTGGTCGAGTCGCTCCACGAAGGCTTCCTAATCATCACCTTCTGAGAATTTCTCCAGGATACCAACAGTTCTCTGCATTTTCGCGTGATGGTTCATTATCTATTACTCGTCGCCAGTTGTTGTGTCTCAAAGCAATGTGACTGAGTACTGTAGACTTGAGTAAGTGTGACCTTAGTCTCTTTATTCTGACTCCAGAGTGCTGGCACAGCATGGGAGGCCTGCTTATATGCAGTGCTCCCAAGGGATGCTGGGATCCCTTGGGACTCCAACAGATGCGCCCTCTGGTGGTGGTAGAACGCTGGTTACAAGGTGTTGCATACATAACATTGTCGACCTCAGGAGACTTGCAGCACCGTGTGATTTCGGCACACGTCTCAACGAAGCATTGCGGGACATCTTCGTTATGGGAATTGGCCACGAGGGTCTCCTTCACAAGCTATTATCTGCTGACACCACAGTCAACCTGCAGAAGGCCATCAGCATCAGTCAGGCGTTCATGACCTCGACCTGCAGCACCAAGCAAATTATTCATCCTGTGGGCTCAAATCCAACAAGTACTGTACACAGAATGGTGCCTTTCACAGGCAAGGCTGTAGAACGTGGCTCTGTCCAGGGCAGAGAGCACAGACCTCAGGGTTCCAGAACTCAGAGTCCACCGAGGGGTGCTAATCGAGTAGCACCATGCTGGCGTTGTGGAGGAAACCAAATGGCTCACCAGTGTCGGTTTGCTGAGTACGTATGCAAAGCCTGTAACATGAAGGGACACCTCCAGCGTATGTGTAAAAGAAATACGACTCACCGTCTAGCAGAGGAGTCGGTCGATGACTTTGAATCCAGCGGGGAGGATGATGATTTGGCCAGAGAGGCAGCTCAGCCCCAAGAAGAAGTGTATGGAGTGTATACCTGCACCACCGATTGTCCTCCAGTGAAGATGGAAGTCGAGATAAACAGCGTTCCAGTCTTCATGCAAGTGGACACAGAAGCAAGCCAGTCAGTGATGAGCCGGGATGCCTTTGAGAGGCTATGGAATGAAAAATGACTCGAGCTGGTTCCAGTGCAGGAAAAGTTGTGCACCTACACCAAGGAGCTGATCCCAGTCCTGGGTAGTGTCGATGTAAGTGTAATCCATAATGGCGCGTTGCACAAGTTACCTCTGTGGATTGTTGCAGGTGATGGTCCAACGCTACGCGGAAGAAGGTGGATGGGGAAGATCCAGCAATCGATGTTCCCCGTGCTCAGAGGCAGAGCAAAACCTCACCTTCGCTTGGGCCAGGCACCAGAGAACAGATCAGCACAGCACTGAGGCACAGACCGTCCATCACGACTGCGTGGCAATGATCCGACCGGAACGACCTAAAAGTACCTTCCCGGCTCCAGTGGCAGGACTCCTGGGGAGGAAGATCGAATTCACAGGCACTGTTCTAGCTTTTGTGGCAGAATCACAGGAGAGAAGGATCAAGGCAGTCGACCTCGAGGACAGAGGGGCAGTGTGGCTGAAAAAAAAGATGGCCGCGGCCAGACCACGAGGTGCAACACTGAGGGACCAACACATGGGGTCTAACAAAGGATCTGATCGGGGTAAAGCCAGCAGGGTTCTCTTAAAGGAGACTAGCAACCAACTGAACTTAAAGAGACAGTGTATGCACGGCAATCAATGCAACGAACTGATTAAGATTGTGAACAAAATGTTTTTGCGAGATGTCGTGAATAGAGTGTCCCCAAAAGTAGCAAGCGAGAGTATTTGGGAGGGTAGAGGCGCTGATCCTGATACCCTGCCCCAGGTGTCCCCACAAGTTACAGGTCAGTGACCTCAGGAGAGTGAATACACTGATCCTGATACCCTGCCCCAGGTGTCCCCACAAGTTATAGGTCAGTGACCTCAGGAGGGTGAAGGCACTGATCCTGATACCCTGCCCCAGGTCTATCCCACAAGTTATAGGTCAGTGACCTCAGGAGGGTGAAGGCACTGATCCTGATACCCTGCCCCAGGTGTCCCCACAAGTTACAGGTCAGTGACCTCAGGAGGGTGAAGGCACTGATCCTGATACCCTGCCCCAGGTGTCC
Source organism: Pristiophorus japonicus (assembly GCF_044704955.1). Classification (NCBI taxonomy): domain Eukaryota; kingdom Metazoa; phylum Chordata; class Chondrichthyes; family Pristiophoridae; genus Pristiophorus; species Pristiophorus japonicus. The sequence continues at coordinate 40,059 of NW_027254639.1, read as the reverse complement.
CCACAAGTTATAAGTCAGTGACCTCAGGAGGGTGAAGGCACTGATCCTGATACCCTGCCCCAGGTGTCCCCACAAGTTACAGGTCAGTGACCTCAGGAGGGTGAAGGCACTGCTCCTGATACCCTGCCCCAGGTCGATCCCACAAGTTATAGGTAAGTGACCTCAGGACGGTGAAGGCACTGATCCTGATACCCTGCCCCAGGTCTATCCCACAAGTTATAGGTCAGTGACCTCAGGAGGGTGAAGACACTGATCCTGATACCCTGCCCCAGGTGTTCCCACAAGTTATAGGTCAGTGACCTCAGGAGGGTGAAGGCACTGATCCTGATACCCTGCCCCAGGTCTATCCCACAAGTTATAGGTCAGTGACCTCAGGAGGGTGAAGACACTGATCTTGATACCCTGCCCCAGGTGTCCCCACAAGTTATAGGTCAGTGACCTCAGGAGGGTGAAGACACTGATCCTGATACCCTGCCCCAGGTGTCCCCACAAGTTATAGGTCAGTGACCTCAGGAGGGTGAAGGCACTGATCCTGATACCCTGCCCCAGGCGTCCCCACAAGTTATAGGTCAGTGACCTCAGGAGGGTGAAGGCACTGATCCTGATACCCTGCCCCAGGTGTCCCCACAAGTTATAGGTCAGTGACCTCAGGAGGGTGAAGGCACTGATCCTGATACCCTGCCCCAGGTCTATCCCACAAGTTATAGATCAGTGACCTCAGGAAGGTGAAGACACTGATTCTGATACCATGCCCCAGGTCTATCCCACAAGTTATAGATCAGTGACCTCAGGAAGGTGAAGGCACTGATCCTGATACCCTGCCCTAGGTCTATCCCACAAGTTATAGGTCAGTGACCTCAGGAGGGTGAAGGCACTGATCCTGATACCCTGCCCCAGGTCTATCCCACGCTGTAGGCACCCGATGGCACGATTTCCCACGGACCTGGAAATGAAAATGGTGCCAGTACACGCAGTCGGCCGCCGTTGCCCAACACCCGGGTGGAGACGGCACAGCCCCCAGACCCAGTCGCTACCTCAGCCATGTCCGGGAGCAAAAGGTCAGAACCAGCGAGTTCCCCAAACGGGACCTGGAACAGCCAGGTTCCCAACACTGTTCGAGAGCAGGCAGAAGATTCTGCAACCCTCAAAGGAGGACAGGGAGGCCACACACATCTGTGGCTCTGCCCACCACTAGGCAACGGCAAAGGCCCTGAGTCCTGGTTCGGTGAGCGAACCAAGCCCCCCCCACTAGCAGGGGGCACAGCGCTGCTATCAGACGACTAGGACCACGTCCGGTTACTCTGGAACCTGTGTCCTCACATACCTGTACAGACCTCAGTACTGACCATGACTGAACCATGAATGCAATCTACCCACTCCTGGCGCACGACCGTAAAACGTAACGAATGTAAGTCACTGAACCAAGGTGTCACGATACAAACTGTAACGTCATTTCTTTGTACTTGCTCTGTGTCTGATCCTGTATGTTAATGTAACGGGCCTGCTGTATGATCTCACTGTGGGGGGGGAGGGGTGGGGGAAATGGATGTATGTAACCATGGACACACACATGGTTCACACCCAGAACCCACTGGAACCTCCACTGCATCATCGAACCATCCAAACTGGTAACCACTACCCAACATTGTGGCAAAAGGACTTGGGGGTTAACAGGGAGAGAGCCAAGACAAAGCACAGCCAAGGTACAAGGGCTATTGGCACTTAAGTCAGGGGAGAGCACATAGCGCAAAGGACTTGGGGGAGAGTGATATTATATATGCAGACTATAGATATACTCTCTGTGTAGTCACTGTATAGTTGCATAAGATGGAGACTTGTTACCTGATGTATTATCAATAAGGTTTACACTGTGTATATACTATACTAGCACCACTAGAGGGTGCAACTGGTGGAGACTGGGGTTTCCTGCCCCTGTGGCAGAGGCTGTCCACCAGAGGGCACTGTGGTGGGAGACCTGAGGGTCACCTGTATAAAGGACCAAGGTCACTACAGTTTGAGTGCAACACATTGTCTCGTGGAGTCATTCATAAGTACATTACACACATAACATACCCAGGGGCAACCTGAGACACAAGCAGTTTCAGTGAAGGAAAGCACTGACTGGGACTAACTGGCTGATCTCTCCAGCAGTGACTGTGGCCGGATACAATATCTCACCATTTTTGCTTTATGAAGAGAACACGATGAAACATCATCAACCAGCAGATTAGAGAGAAGGTTGTGAGCTTTGAAAGGTTGGTATTAACCTATTGATCTTGTATCATCATTTGTGAAAGTCAGAATGAGCAACACAACGAGTTTAATAGATACAGTAATACTGATGCACAGTAGCTTGTTGGAACAGTTCATTTTGTTGTTATTCAATCTTTTTTGATGTTGTTAATAGTTAGTCTGGAGCCTGCAGCCTGCTCACAGCTGGTTACTGAGTCCCACTCTCAGCTCCCTCACTGACCAGACCCTCCCAGCCCTTGAGTTTGGTGCTCACTCCGTGTTCTGTAAATGTAGACAACTACTTATCATTGGTAGATCTCCTGGGGCATTGCTGGGGACAGTCTGCAGGGTGAGCAACAGTCACACATGTAACTGGGCCCCACTGAGAGAAGAGGGCACGGAGAAGGCAAACAATCCCATCACTGCCCATTGCCCACACACCCGACTCTCTGGGTCATAACCAAGTGCAAAGCTGTTATTGTATTCCAGCACATCCATCCTAAGGCCCAAGGTCATTGCATCAAGGTGAGGCCCTTTCACTGGACGGGTCAAACTGTGACATCATAGGGCAAGCCTGACCCTACCCTGAGCATCACGTGATCACTGAAATCACGATAGGTTTGTAAACAGGGACAACATGAGGCAGAGAGGCTGCACAAGCAGTTTCAGTGAAGGAAAGGGAGCTGTACTGACTGTGACTAACTGGCTGATCTCTCTAAGGGTGAATGTGGCCGGCTAGAAGACCTGGTGAAGGGAGCATGAACAATGGAATCATCACTAACCAGCTGACAGTCGGAAGGGTGTTGCTGTCGAAGGTTTGTTTATTCCAGCTTGTATAATTCCCTGTGAAAGTCAGAGTGTGTAACAGTATAACCCACTGCAGTGACCATACAGACATCAATGCTCAAACCCTGGAACTGAAACCAGATCAGTACTCGCTCGTTGCTCTGATCAACTAGGATAATCCCTGGGACAAGGAGTCGATGGGAAACTCTTGTCCCAGCTGTTACTGGTGCCCTCTGACCTTGCCAATCCTTGGGTCCTTGTCAAGGACCTGCTCCCAGGTCAGCTGGCTCAGGTACTGCCACCAATAGCCCTCTGATTGTCAGAGAAGTTCCTTGTCCCAGTGATCCTGGTTCACCTGATGGCATTGCCGCCATTCTGGACCATCTCTCGGATTCTGAAGAAGGTGTACATTCCCCAACTCCACAACCTTTAATACTCAGGTGGCAGCAGAATCTGTGGCCAGTAACATTACATGGAAAGAAACAAGTTGATAGTTTTGCCCCCAGAATCTGCATTAAACATTTACAGCTTCAATGGTTTACTATACAAGGCTCGCTCTAAAGTACCTGTCGTTGTCTTGTTGTGATCCAGTGATTTAAAAACACATCTGTAATTTCTTCTTCTGCTAGAGGTACACGGTTGGCATCAGGATGAGAGAGAAAATGGGCGGTTTCATCAAAGTACCTCCAGACTAAAGTTGTGAGTAACAAAACCACAAAGACAAGTGGATCAGACACACAAGAGAGAGCACATCGTGACAGAAATCAGATCCATGCCAGCAGAGAAACCACAGAAGGAGCGGGGCGGTGTAACTGAAATTCTCCCAATGTTCTCGCTCTGTGTCCCATCCATTTCTCAGTACCAACTCCACACCTTTCAATTTGTGTTTCATTTGCCGGCCAGTAACCCCCCTCCCCCAGAGACCCATCGAGCCCTCATGTCCCTGCATCGGCATCAAGCACCAACCCTGCTCCAACTCCAGGCTCAGTTCGGGGTGACCTGCACTGGCACTGGGTAAAGCCCAGTCTGTGCCATCATCTCCAACCAGTGCTGGCCAGGGGTCCACCTCGGGACTTAACAGGAAAGTGGGAGACGTGCGCCCGGGAAATGTAAAGGCGGTTCTTTCTGGACCTTCCTCCTCCAGATAATGTTGCACCACCAGCAATCCATTCCTGTGTTTAAGGGAGATCGAACATGTCCAGGGAACTAGCGACCAGTCGATAAGGTACCACAATACAGACCAAGCACTCGGGTTTATTTCTAGAGGGGTAGAATTGAAAGGTAGAGACGTTATGCAGCAGCTCCTCCACTTACTCACCAAAGAAGCCCTCAGCACCAACGGGTACCTGCAGTACCTGAAAATCTTTACCCAGAGCGTGGTGAGAATGTGGAGCTCACTACCCCAGGGAGTGGTTGAAGTGAATAGTATCGATGTATATAAGGGGAGGCTAGACAAGCCTATGGGGGAGAAGGGAATAGAGGGTTCTGCTGATAGTTAGATGAGTGGCTGGAGCAGCACCGGCATTGGCTGACTGGGCCGAACGGCCTGTTTCTGGGCCGTGTGTCCCATGTAATCCTATGTAATCATTTACCTCCATAAGCCTTTACAAGGCTCTATCCGGACCGCAATGTCCTTTGTACCATGCTAGCCCATCATTCCAGAATAGGACCTGGAATACAGAGAGCTTGCAACAAGTGACCTTCGATAACTCCCCAAGTGACCGCTGATAGCCCACCACAGAGCTGGGTGGGTGGATCACTTCCAGTACTTCCCTGTGGAAGTGAATTACTCAGGGCATTTGGGTTCAGGAGACCAGAAATGGTGAGTATCCTCTGCATTAACAGCTTGTTTTCCACAATGTGGCTTGGTTTCCAATGTGACTGGAAGGATGTTTCCAGTGGGGTTCCGCAGGGCTCAGTACTGGGTCCCTTGATTTTTGTGGTATATATCAACGATTTAGATTTGAATATAGGGAGACAAAACTAAAATTGGCTGTGTGGTTGATAATGAAGAGGAAAGTCATGGGCTGCAGGAAAATATCAATCTACTGGTCAGATGGGCAGAGCAGTGGCAAATGGAATTTAATTCAGAGAAGTGTGAGGTGGTAAGGGAAGAGTATACACATTAAATGTTGGGCAACTTAATAGTGTAGATGAACAAAGGGACCTTGGAGTGCTTGTCCACAGATCCCTGAAAGTAGCAGATCAGGTGGATAAGGTGGTTAAGAAGGCATACGGAATGCTTGCCTTTATTGGCCGAGGCATAGAATACAAGAGCAGGGGGTTGTGCTTAAATTGTATAATGCACTGGTTAGGCCACAGCTGGAGTACTGCGTGCAGTTCTGGTCGCCTTATTATAGGAAGGACGTGATTGCACTAGAGAGGGTGCAGAGGAGATTTACTAGGAAGCTGCCTAGAATGGAGAATCTTAGTTATGAGGACAGATTGGATAGGCTGGGTTTGTTCTCATTGGAACAGAGGAGGTTGAGAGGAGACCTCATCGAGTGTACAAAATATTGAGGGGCCTGAACATAGTGGATAGTAAGGGTCTATTTCCATTGGTGGACGGGTCTATTACGAGGGGGTATAGTTTTAAGATGGTTGGTGGAAGGTTTAGAGGGGATTTGAGGGGGGCTTCTTTACGCAGAGGGTTGTGGGGATCTGGAACTCGCTGCCTGGAAGAGTGGTGGATGCAGAAACCCTCACCACTTTTAAGAGATGGTTGGATGGGCACTTAAAGTGCAGTAACCTGCAGGGTTACAACTCTTTTTGGCTGTAACAGAAATAAACATTAAATCAAGTGCCCCCTGATTAAAGTGGGGTACACTCCAAACACTTTTCAAGTGCCCCTTTTATTTTTTTTTTGGTGGGGGTTTTGTGTTTTTTTTGTGGTTTTTTTGTCAGCACTAAAACACAAATATATACAAGTGCCCCCTATAAAAGGGGAGGGGGACACTAAAACCTGGCAATAAAACAAATTAGATTTTAAAACATATGAATTCAAATTTGGTTGCCGGGCGTGATGATGCACTCCGGTCCCTCCGGTGCCCTCCTCTCGCGGAAGGCCGCGAGCGTACCGGTGGACACCGCGTGCTCCATGTCCAGGGACACCCTGGACCGGATGTAACCGCGGAAGATAGGCAGGCAGTCAGGCTGAACGACCCCCTCGAGCGCCCGCTGCCTGGACCGGCTGATGGCACCCTTGGCCGTGCCCAGGAGCAGTCCTACGAGGAGGCCCTCGGACCTACCCGCTCCCCTCCGCACAGGGTGCCCAAAGATCAGGAGTATGGGACTGAAGTGCAGCCAGAATTTCAGGAGCAGCCCCTTTAAATAATAAAACAGGGGCTGCAACCTCGTGCACTCAATAAAAACATGGAACACGGACTCTTCCAGACCGCAGAAATTGCAGGCGGCCTGGGAGCCCGTGAACCGGCTTAACAATTTATTGCACGGGACTGCTCTGTGCACCACCCTCCAGGCCAAGTCCCCGATAAATACTGGGAAGACTCCCACGTAGAATGCCCTCCATCGGGGCCCCCCGCCTCCTCCGGACGGCAAGATGGTACGCCATGGCATGTCCGGACGGCAGGCGAGGATGGCAAAGTTGAGAGCATGCAGGAGCAGCCCGTACAGGAAACCCCTCTGCGCGGAACTGAAAGGCACGGAGGGGATTTCCCCGAGGCGGCTCAAGTTGTGAGGCGCCGGCTCCCGAGGGAGGTTTCGGGGCTTGGGGCCGATGAGGAATTCCGTCCGGACGGGGGTCAGTTCGGACGGGATCTCCCCACGTGCTTGAGCCTCCTCGATGCACCTAACGGAGTCAGGGCCCAGAGCTGTTTTTAGTGACTTGATGGCATCGGCCGCGCGGCGGACGTCGGCCCAGTTTAGGGGCTGTGCCAGCGTGTCTGGCGCCATCCAGCCCGCTCCTCCGCCATCGAGCAGGTCCCTGACCCTGGTCACCTCACCAGCCACAGCCCTCTCTTCCGACCGCCACCTGAAACCTCGGCCGTGGAGGTACGGATTCCCGAGCAGCGGCTCCTGCAGGACAGCCGCCACTCCAGCCGGTGGAGAGCTGCGCTTGGTAGAGACTTTGTTTCAGACCCTGGTGAGTTCCTTGTAAAAGACAGGCAGCTCCCGGAGGGCGGTCCTGACACCCCCCAAGTTCACAAACAGGAGCTGCGTGTCATAGTTGAGGCCGTGCTGCTGGCAGAAGAAATACATCGCCAGCGCATGCCACCTAGGAGGGGGCTCGACGTAAAGCTATCTCTGCAGGGACTGAAGACGGAAAGTCGCTAACTGGGCGCTGACGCACACCAACGACTGACTGCCCTCCCTAAGCGGGAGACTCAAGACCGCGGCAGAGACCCAGTGCTTCCTGTTGTTCCAGAAGAAGTCCACCAGCTTCTTCTATATCTTGGTGACAAACGCAGGGGGAGGGGTCAAAGTGACCAGCCGGTACCACAACATAGCGGCCACCAGCTGGTTTATGACTAGCGCTCGACCCCTGTAGGACAGCACTCGGAGCAGTCCTGTCCAGCGCCCTAGGCGAGCGGCGACCTTGGCCTCCAGCTCTTGCCAGTTCACCGGCCAGGCTTCCTCGTCGGGGCTAAGGTAGACTACCAGATAGAGGAGATGGGTCGTGCTCCAGGCAAAAGGCCTGAGCTCCTCCGGCAGGGAGTCCACCCGCCACTGACCCACCAGGAGCCCGGAACATTTCTCCCAGTTGATCCTGGCGGAGGACGCGGCCGAGTAAATCTCCTGGCACTCACGCATCCTCCGCAGGTCAGCGGGATCCTCTACCGCGAGGAGCACGTCATCGGCGTAAGCCGAGAGGACAACCTCCACGCCCGGCCCTTGCAGAGCCAGTCCCATCAACCTCGTCCGCAAGAGGCGCAGGAAAGGCTCCACGCAAACGGCGTATAACTGGCCGGACATGGGGCGTCCCTGGCGCACCCTCTCCTAAAGCGAAGGGGCACCGTCAAGGACCCGTTAACCTTAATCAGACACTCCGCGGCGGCGTACAAAAGTCGGATCCGGGCGACGAAATGCGTCCCGATCCCAAAAGCGCGCAGAGTTCCGAGCAGATATTCGTGATCCACCCTGTCGAACGCCTTCTCTTGGTCGAGAGATAGGAAGGCGACCGACAGACCAGCCTCCTGGGAATGATGGATGAGGTCCCGGACCAGATGGATGTTATCGTGGATTGTCCGGCCCGGGACCGTGTAGGACTGGTCGGGGTGGACCATTTGGTCCAGCACAGCACCAAGGCGAGCAGACATCGCCCTGGCGAAGATTTTGTAGTCCGTGCTGAGGAGGGAGACCGGGCGTCAGTTCTTAAGGAGGCGGAGATCGCCCTTCTTAGGCAGCAGGACGATGACTGCCCTGCGCCAAGAGAGGGGCATCTCCCCGGTCACCAGACTTAACCCAGGACCCGCGCGTAGTCGCCCCCCAGGACGTCCCAGAATGCCCTGTGGAACTCCACGGTCAGCCCGTCCAGCCCCGGGGCTATTCCTCTCGGGGGCACCGGTCAGCTCCGCCAGGCTTAGCGGAGCGTCCAGATTTTCGGCGCCCTCCGGGCCAACCTTCAACATGTCCTCCCACTAAACTCTACGCGCTAAAGCCAACTGCACCTGGTATTCCCAGGTGGTCTCCCATCCAAATACTAACCAGTTCTGATTCTGCGGAGCTTCAGAGACCAGAGTCTGATCAAACGTTTTCACACTAGTGTGGTCGTTTTATGCGCAAATAATAAAAACAGATAGTAAAAGCTTTTACCGATATATAAAACGGAAGAGAGTGACTAAAGTAAATGTTGGTCCCTTAGACGATGAGAAGGGGGATTTAATAATGGGAAATGTGGAAATGGCTGAGACCTTAAACAATTATTTTGCTTCGGTCTTCACAGTGGAAGACACAAAAACCATGCCAAAAAGTGCTGGTCACGGGAATGTGGGAAGGGAGGACCTTGAGACAATCACTATCACTAGGGGGGAAGTGCTGGACAGGCTAATGGGACTCAAGATAGACAAGTCCCCTGGTCCTGATGAAATGCATCCCAGGGTATTAAAAGAGATGGCGGAAGTTATAGCAGATGCATTCGTTATATCGACCAAAATTCTCTGGACTCTGGGGAGGTACCAGCGGATTGGAAAGCAGCTAATGTAACGCCTCTGTTTAAAAAAGGGGGCAGACAAAAGGCAGGTAACTATAGGTCAGTTAGTTTAACATCTGTAGTGGGGAAAATGCTTGAAGCTATCATTAAGGAAGAAATAGCAGGACATCTAGATAGGAACAGTGCAATCAAGCAGACGCAACATGGATTCATGAAGGGAAAATCATGTTTAACTAATTTACTGGAATTCTTTGAGGATATAACGAGCATGATAGATAGAGGTGTACCGATGAATGTGGTGTATTTAGATTTCCAAAAGGCATTCGATAAGGTGCCACATAAAAGGTTACTGCAGAAGATAAAGGTACGCAGAGTCAGAGGAAATGATTTAGCATGGATAGAGAATTGGCTGGCTAACAGAAAGCAGAGAGTCAGGATAAATGGGTCCTTTTCGGGTTGGAAATCGGTGGTTAGTGGTGTGCCACAGGGATCGGTGCTGGGACCACAACTGTTTATAATATACATAGATGACCTGGAAGAGGGGACAGAGTGCAGTGTAACAAAATTTGCAGATGACACAAAGATTAGTGGGAAAGCGGGTTGTGTAGAGGACACAGAGAGGCTGCAAAGAGATTTGGATAGGTTAATCGAATGGGCTAAGGTTTGGCAGATGGAATACAATGTTGGAAAATGTGAGGTCATCCACCTTGGAAAAAAATGCAGTAAAAGGGAATATTATTTGAATGGGGAGAAATTACAACATGCTGCGGTGCAGAGGGACCTGGGGGTCCTTGTGCATGAATCCCAAAAAGTTAGTTTGCAGGTGCAGCAGGTAATCAGGAAGGCGAATGGAATGTTGGCCTTCATTGCGAGAGGGATGGAGTACAAAAGCAGGGAGGTCCTGCTGCAACTGTATAGGATATTGGTGAGGCCGCACCTGGAGTACTGCGTGCAGTTTTGGTCACCTTACTTAAGGAAGGATATACTAGACTTGGAGGGGGTACAGAGACGATTCACTCGGCTGATTCTGGAGATGAGGGGGTTACCTTATGATGACAGATTGAATAAACTGGGTCTTTACTCGTTGGAGTTCAGAAGTATGAGGGGTGATCTTATAGAAACATTTAAAATAATGAAAGGGATAGACAAGATGGAGGCAGAGAGGTTGTTTCCACTGGTCGGGGAGACTAGAACTAGGGGGCACTGCCTCAAAATACGGGGGAGACAATTTAAAACTGAGTTGAGAAGGAATTTCTTCTCCCAGAGGGTTGTGAATCTGTGCAATTCTCTGCCCAAGGAAGCAGTTGAGGCTAGCTCATTGAATGTATTCAAATCACAGATAGAGAGATTTTTAACCAATAAGGGAATTAAGGGTTACGGGGAGCGGGCGGATAAGTGGAGCTGAGTCTACGGCCAGATCAGCCATGATTTCTTTGAATGGCGGAGCAGGCTCGAGGGGCTAGATGGCCTACTCCTGTTCCTAATTCTTATGTTATGTCGGCCTGCAGGGTTACGGACCTTGAGCTGGTAAATGGGATTAGACTGGATGACCTTTTGTTGGATGGCGCATATAAAATGGTAAATACTGCAGGGAATAGAATACGGCCAGGGTGATCTCCTGGACTAGTGTCGATCACCTGGATGGGTCGGAGAGGAATTTTCCAAGATTATTTCTCCCTAAATTGTTTTTTATCTGGTTTTTTTCTCTCCCAGGAGATCACATGGCTCCGGTTGGGGTAGAGTGTAGAATGTTTCAGTGCAAGGGGTGTCGCAGTTCTGTGAGGCAGACTGGTTGGGCTGGGTACTCTTTGCCTTTCCGTCATTGTTCATAGGTTTATATATAACCTTCAGGGCTGCTGACCGAGGGCCGTGTGGCTCTTTGTCGGCCGGTGCGGACATGATCGGCCGAAAAGGCCTCTTTCTGCGCTGTAAATTTCTATGTTTCTATGTTTCTATGTTTGACCATCAGAGGAACTATCTACTAGTGGACATACTGGTCACCATCCACACTGAGACTGAGAGATAGTCATCCAGAAGGTCAACTGATGAAGATGTGTCTCCAGTTGAACATTCTTGATGTCTATCACTCGGCCAGTAATGTTGCCACAGTTCTCCTTTGTCGCAGGATCTGAATGAGAGATGGTGGTCTTGGGGCACAGTGTCCTCCAGGCATTTGGGCCACAGTCATCAGGCTCTTCAGGTAATGCTGTGACATTCAGGAGGAATGGGCTTCAAGGCCAGTGGACATGGATGTGTTCACTTGTCATTTCAGCAGGCTCGGGGTGTGAACGGTATAATAGGACATTGTACACTTTCAGACCCGGTGTGGGGTAAGTCAGCATGTCTATGGGTGATAATGACGAGGAAAATCATGGGCTGCAGGAGGATATCAATCTACTGGTCAGGTGGGCAGAGCAGTGGCAATGGAATTTATTTCAGAGAAGTGTGAGGTGATGCACTTTGGGAGGGCTAATAAGGAAAGGATATAAATATTAAGCGGTAGGCCACTTAATAGTGTAGATGAACAAAGGGACCTTGGAGTGCTTGTCCACAGATCCCTGAAAATAGCAGGCCAGGTGGATAAGGTGGGTAAGAAGGTCTACGGAATGTTTGGCTTTATTGGCCGAGGCATAGAATATAAGAGTAGGGAGGTTATGTTTAAATTGTATAATACTTTGGTTAGGCCACAGCTGGAGTACTGCGTGCAGTTCTGGTCGCCGTATTATAGGAAGGACGTGATTGCACTAGAGAGGGTGCAGAGGAGATTTACCAGGATGCTGCCTGGAATGGAGAATCTTAGTTATGAGGACAGATTGGATAGGCTGGGTTTGTTCTCATTAGAACAGAGGAGGTTGAGAGGAGACCTCATCGAGGTGTACAAAATATTGAGGGGCCTGGACACAGTGGATAGTAAGGGTCTATTTCCATTGGTGGAGGGGCCTTTTAGGATGGGGCATAGTTTTAAGATGGTTGGCGGAAGGATTAGAGGGGATTTGAGGGGGGGGCTTCTTTACGCAGAGGTTTGTGGGGATCTGGAACTCGCTGCCTGGAAGAGTGGTGGATGCAGAAACCTTCACCACTTTTAAGAGATGTTTGGATGGGCCCTTTTAAAGTGCAGTAACCTGCAGGGTTACAGACCTAGAGCTGGTAAATTGGGATTAGACTGGATGACCTTTTGTTGGACGGCGCAGATATAACGGTAAGTACTGCAGGGAATAGAATACGGCCAGGGTGATCTCCAAGACTAGTGTCGTTCGCCTGGATGTGTTGGAGAGGAATTTTCCCAGATATGTTCTCCCTAAATTGGCCTGGGTTTTTATCTGGTTTTTGCCTCTCCCAGGAGATCATATGGCTCAAGATGGGTAGAGTGTAGAATGTTTCAGTATAAGGGGTGTCCCATTTGTGTGATGTGGACTGGTTGGGCTGGGTGCTCTTTGCCTTTCCGTCATTGTTCATAGGTTTATATGTAACCTTTAGGGCTGCTGACCAAGGGCCGTGCGGCTCTTTGTCAGCCGGCGTGGACACGATTGGCCGAAATGGCCTACTTCTGTGCTGTAAATTTCTTTGTTTCTATGTTTCTATGTTTGACCATCAGAGGAACTATCTACTCGTGGACATACCGGTCACCATCCACACTGAGACTGAGAGATAGTCATCCAGAAGGCTCAACTGATGAAGATATGTCTCCAGTTGAGCATTCTTGATGTCTATCACTCGGCCAGTAATGTTACCACAGTTCTCCTTTGTCGCAGTATCTGAACGAGAGATGGTGGTCTTGGGGCACAGTGTCCTCCAGGCATTTGGGCCACAGACATCAGGCTCTTCAGGTAATGCTGTGACATTCAGGAGGAATGGGCTTCAAGGCCAGTGGTCATGGATGTGTTCACTTGTCATTTCAGCAGGCTCGGGGTGTGAACGGTATAATAGGACATTGTACACTTTCAGATCCGGTGTGGGGTAAGTCAGCATGTCTATGGGTGATAATGACGAGGAAAGTCATGGGCTGCAGGAGGATCTCAATCTACTGGTCAGGTGGGCAGAGCAGTGGCAATGGAATTTATTTCAGAGAAGTGTGAGGTGATGCTAATAAGGAAAGGGTATACACATTAATCGGTAGGCCACTTAATAGTGTAGATGAACAAAGGGACCTTGGAGTGCTTGTCCACAGATCCCTGAAAGTAGCAGGCCAGGTGGATAAGGTGGTTAAGAAGGCATACGGAATGCTTGCCTTTATTGGCCGAGGCATAGAATATAAGAGCAGGGAGGTTATTCTTAAATTGTATAATACTTTGGTGAGGCCACAGCTGCGAGGTCCCTTGGGGAAGAGTGACCATAACATGGTAGAATTCTTTATTAAGATGGAGAGTGACACAGTGAATTCCGAAACGAGGGTCCTGAACTTAAGGAAAGGTAACTTCGATGGTTTGAGGCGTGAATTGGCTAGAATAGACTGGCAAATGATACTTAAAGGGTTGACGGTGGATAGGCAATGGCAAACATTTAAAGATCACATGGATGAACTTCAGCAATTGTACATCCCTGTCTGGAGTAAAAATAAAACGGGGAAGGTGGCTCAACCGTGACAAACAAGGGGAATTAAGGATCGTGTTAAATCCAAGGAAGAGGCATATAAATTGACCAGAAAAAGCAACAAACCTGAGGACTGGGAGAAATTTAGAATTCAGCAGAGGAGGACAAAGGGTTTAATTAGGAGGGGGAAAATAGAGTACGAGAAGAAGCATGCCGGGAACATAAAAACTGACTGCAAAAGCTTCTATAGATATGTGAAGAGAAAAAGATTAATAAAGACAAACGTAGGTCCCTTGCAGTCAGAATCAGGTGAATTTATAATGGGGCACAAAGAAATGGCAGACCAATTGAACAAATACTTTAGTTCTGTCTTCACGAAGGAAGACACAAATAATTTTCCGGAAGGACGAGGGGACCGAGGGTCTAGTGAGAAGGAGGAACTGAAGGAAATCCTTATTAGGTGGGAAATTGTGTTCGGGAAATTGATGGGATTGAAGGCCGATAAATCCCCGGGGCCTGATAGTCTGCATCCCAGAGTACTTAAGGAAGTGGCCCTCAAAATAGTGGATGCATTGGTGATCATTTTCCAACAGTCGATCGACTCTGGATCAGTTCCTATGGACTGGAGGGTAACTAATGTAACACCATTTTTTAAAAAGGGAGGAGAAAGCGGATAATTATAGACTGGTTAGCCTGATAGCAGCAATGGGGAAAATGTTGGAATCAATTATTAAGAATGAAATAGCAGCGCATTTGGAAAGCAGTGACAGGATCGGTCCAAATCAGCATGGATTTATGAAAGGGAAATCATGCTTGACAAACCTTCTGGAATTTTTTGAGGATGTAACTAGCAGAGTGGACAAGGCAGAACCAGTGGATGTGATCTATTTGGACTTTCAATAGGCATTTGACAAGGTCCCACACAAGAGATTGATGTGCAAAATCAAAGCACATGGTATTGGGGGTAATATACTGACGTGGATAGAGAACTGGTTGGCAGACAGGAAGCAGAGAGTTGGGATAAACGAGTCCTTTTCAGAATGGCAGGCAGTGACTAGTGGGGTACCGCAGGGCTCAGTGCTGGGACCCCATCTATTTACAATATACATTAATGATTTAGATGAAGGAATTGAGTGTAATATCTCCAAGTTTTCAGATGACACTAAACTGGGTGGCGGTGTGAGCTGTGAGGGGGATGCTAGGAGGCTGCAGGGTGACTTGGACAGGTTAGGTGAGTGGGCAAATGCATGGCAGATGCAGTATAATGTGGATAAATGTGAGGTTATCCACTTTGGGGGCAAAAACACGAAGGCAGAATATTATCTGAATGGCGGCAGATTAGGAAAAGGGGAGGTGCAACGAGACCTGGGTGTCTTGGTTCATCAGTCATTGAAAGTTGGCATACAGGTACAGCAGACGGTGAAGAAGGCAAATGGTATGCTGGCCTTCATAGCTAGGGGGATTTGAGTATAGGAGCAGGGAAGTCTTAATACAGTTGTACAGGGCCTTGGTGATGCCTCACCTGGAATATTGTGTTCAGTTTTGGTCTCCTAATCTGAGGAAGGACGTTCTTGCTATTGAGGGAGTGCAGCAAAGGTTCACCAGACTGATTTTCGGGATGGCAGGACTGACGTATGACGAGAGACTGAATCAACTGGGCCTTTATTCATTGGAGTTTAGAAGGATGAGCGGGGATCTCATTGAAACATATAAGATTCTGACGGGATGGGACAGGTTAGATGCGGGTAGAATGTTTCCAATGTTGGGGAAGTTCAGAACCGGGGACACAGTCTTCGGATAAGGGTTAGGCCATTTAGGACTGAGATGAGGAGAAACTTCATCACTCAGATAGTTGTTAACCCGTGGAATTCCCTGCCGCAGAGAATTGTTGATGCCAGTTCATTGGATATATTCAAGAGGGATTTAGATATGGCCCTTACGGCTAACGGGATCAAGGGGTATGGAGAGAAAGCAGGAAATGGATACTGAGGGAATGATCAGCCATGATCTTATTGAATGGTGGTGCAGGCTCGAAGGGCTGAATAGCCTACTCCTGCACCTATTTTCTATATTTCTATGTTTCGATGTACTGCATGCAGTTCTGGTCCGTGTATTATAGGAAGGTCGTGATTGCACTAGAGACGGTGCAGAGGAGATTTACTAGAATGTTGCTGGGACTGGAAAATCTTAGTTATGAGGACAGATTGGATAGGCTGAGTTTGTTCTCATTGGAACAGAGGAGGTTGAGAGGAGACCTCATTGAGGTGTACAAAATATTGAGGGGCCTGGACATAGTGGATAGTAAGGGTCTATTTCCATTAGTGGAGGGTTCTATTACGAGGGGGCATAGTTTTAAGGTGGTTGGTGGAAGGTTTAGAGGGGATTTGAGGGGGGGTTCTTTACACAGAGGGTTGTGGGGATCTGGAACTCGCTGCCTGGAAGAGTGGTGGATGCAGAAACCCTCACCACTTTGAAGAGATGGTTGGATGGGCACTTAAAGTGCAGTAACCTGCAGGGTTACGGACCTAGAGCTGGTAATTGGGATTAGACTGGGTGACCTTTTGTTGGACGGCGCAGATATAATGGTAAGTACTGCAGGAAATAGAATACGGCCAGTGTGTGATCTCCAAGACTAGTGTCGTTCGCCCAGATGTGGGAGAGGTATTTTCCCAGAGTTTTTCTCGCTAAATTGGCCTGGGTTTTTATCTGGTTTTTGCCTCTCCCAGAAGATCACATGACTCCGGTTGGGGTTGAGTGTAGAATGTTTCAGTATAAGGGGTGTCACAGTTGTGTGAGGCGGACTGGTTGGGCTGGGTGCTCTTTATCTTTCCGTCATTGTTCATGGGTTTATATGTAAACTTGAGGGCTGCTGATGAGGGCCGTGTGGGTCTTTGTCGGCCGGCGTGGACACGATGGGCCGAAATGACCCCCTTCTGCGCTGTAAATTTCAATGTTTCTATGTTTCACCATCAGAGGAACTATCTACTAGTGGGCATACCGGTCACCATCCACACTGAGACTGAGAGATAGTCATCCAGAAGGCTCAACTGATGAAGATATGTCTCCAGTTGAGCATTCTTGATGTCTATCACTCGGCCAGTAATGTTGCCACAGTTCTCCTTTGTCGCAGTATCTGAATGAGAGATGGTGGTCTTGGGGCACAGTGTCCTCCAGGCATTTGGGCCACAGACATCAGGCCCTTCAGGTAATGCTGTGACATTCAGGAGGAATGGGCTACAAGGCCAGTGGTCATGGATGTGTTCACTTGTCATTTCAGCAGGCTCGGGGTGTGAACGGTATAATAGGAATTGTACACTTTCAGACCCGGTGTGGGGTAAGTCAGCATGTCTATGGGTGATAATGATGAGGAAAGTCATGGGCTGCAGGAGGATATCAATCTACTGGTCAGGTGGGCAGAGCAGTGGCAAATGGAATTTATTTCAGAGAAGTGTGAGGTGATGCACTTTGGGAGGGCTAATAAGGAAAGGGTATAAATATTAAGCGGTAGAGCACTTAATAGTGTAAATGAACAAAGGGACCTTGGAGTGCTTGTCCACAGATCCCTGAAAGTAGCAGGCCAGGTGGATAAGGTGGTTAAGAAGGCATACGGAATGCTTGCCTTTATTGGCCAAGGCATGGAATATAAGAGCAGGGAGGTTATGCTTAAATTGTATAATACTTTGGTTAGGCCACAGCTGGAGTACTGCGTGCAGTTCTGGTCGCTGTATTATAGGAAGGACGTGATTGCAATAGAGATGGTGCAGAGGAGATTTACGAGGATTCTGCCTGGAATGGAGAATCTTAGTTATGAGGACAGATCGGATAGGCTGCGTTTGTCCTCATTGGAACAGAGGAGATTGAGAGGAGACCTCATCGAGTTGTACAAAATATTGAAGGGCCTGGACATAGTGGATAGTAAGGGTCTATTTCCAGTGGTGGACGGGTCTATTTCCATTGGTGGACGGGTCTATTACACGTGTGCATAGTTTTAAGGTGGTTGGTGGAAGGTTTAGAGGGGATTTTAGGGGGGCTTCTTTACGCAGAGTGTTTTGGGGATCTGGAACTCGTTGCCTGGAAGAGTGGTGGATGCAGAAACCCTCACCTCCTTAAAGAGATGGTTGGATGGGCACTTAAAGTGCAGTAACCTGCAGGGTTACGGACCTAGAGCTGGTAATTGGGATTAGACTGGATGACCTTTTGTTGGACGGTGCAGATATAACGGTAAGTACTGCAGGGAATAGAATACAGCCAGGGTAATCTCCTGGACTAGTGTCGATCGCCTGGATGGGTCGGAGAGGAAATTTCCCAGATTTTTTCTCCGTAAATTTACCTGGGTTTTTATCTGGTTTTTGCCTCTCCCAGGAGATCACATGACTCCGGTTGGGGTGGAGTTTAGATATTTTCAGTATTCGGGGTGTTGGGGTAAAAGGGGCCTCTCTCCCTCGGGGTGGACTAACTGATATAGTTAATCCACACCTCGTCCAGCTCCCACTGTATAACCACCACGGAAGTAAACAAACAAAACCTCAGGTTTACCGGTTTTATTACGAGCAATGCATGGGAAGGTTCAGCCTAAAACCTCGGAAGTACAAGAGGTTTCAAGTACAATTTATACAGGTTTTGGAGAGGAGCACCCTCTGACAAAATCCTCGCTGGGTCTAATTCTATCAGCGAAGTTACATTGATGTGTCGACTCTTATCAAACTGTCCCTGAGTGGTATATACAATTGCCCACCTTCTGTGGTGTTGGTCCATCACTTGCCCTTTGCCGCAGTATAATAGACGCCTAAACTGGCTTCCTTATCTCTTCCTCAGGGACTTCTGATCAACAACTGCTGATTTTGCTGTTTAAGTATTACAGAGGTTACGGATTCAGTTTCATGCGTTATACATTTGTGTTATACCTACATAAGCTACTGTTACATACATAGGCAATTATACAGACCCTCCTGATAGTGATAAGTTCACTACATTCAGCATAATTCTGACCACCTATTTGCAACTTTTACAGTTTATCCCTTACAATTCCCCCCTAATGGCCCTTGGCTATTTGCCCCAGATGGGCCATTGCCCAATTAATCCCTCATGGGTGAGCTTCCAGGCTTGTGCTTTCGCAACTAAAAATAAAAATCATGGTTTAAAAACTAGGATTAAAACACTCTACCAAAACGCACGCAGCATTCGAAATAAAGTAAATGAGTTGACGGCACAAATCATTACAAATGGGTATGATTTGGTGGCCATTACAGAAACGTGGTTGCAGGGTGGCCAAGACTGGGAATTAAACATACAGGGGTATCTGACGATTCGGAAAGATAGACAAGAAGGGAAAGGAGGTGGGGTAGATCTGTTAATAAAGGATGATATCAGGGTAGTTGTAAGAGACGATATTGGCTCTAATGAACAAAATGTTGAATCATTGTAGGTGGAGATTAGAAGATCGTAAGGGGAAAAAGTCACTGGTGGGTGTAGTTTATAGGCCCCCAAATAATAACTTCACGGTGGGGCGGGCAATAATCAAGGGAATAATGGAGGCATGTGAAAAAGGAACGGCAGTAGTCATGGTGGATTTTAACCTACATATTGATTGGTCAACACAAATCGCACGGGGTAGCCTGGAGGAGGAATTCATAGAATGCATACGGGATTGTTTCTTAGAACAGTATGTTACAGAACCTACAAGGGAGCAAGCTATCTTAGATCTGGTCCTGTGTAATGAGACAGGAATAATAAACGATCTCCTAGTAAAAGATCCTCTCGGAATGAGTGATCACAGTATGGTTGAATTTGTAATACAGATTGAGGATGAGGAAGTAGTGTCTCAAACGAGCGTACTATGCTTAAACAAAGGGGACTACAGTGGGATGAGGGCAGAGTTGGCTAAAGTAGACTGGAAACACAGACTAAACAGTGGCACAATTGAGGAACAGTGGAGGACTTTTAAGGAGCTCTTTCACAGTGCTCAACAAAAATATATTCCAGTGAAAAAGAGCGGTAAGAGAAGGGATAACCAGCCGTGGATAACCAAGGAAATAAAGGAGAGTATCAAATTAAAAACCAATGCGTATAAGGTGGCCAAGGTTAGTGGGAAACTAGAAGATTGGGAAAATTTTAAACGACAGCAAAGAATGACTAAGAAGGCAATAAAGAAAGGAAAGATAGATTACGAAGGTAAACTTGTGCAAAACATAAAAACGGATAGTAAAAGCTTTTACAGATATATAAAAAGGAAAAGAGTGACTAAAGTAAATGTTGGTCCTTTAGAAGATGAGAAGGGGGATTTAATAATGGGAAATGTGGAAATGGCTGAGACCTTAAACAATTATTTTGCTTCGGTCTTCACAGTGGAAGACACAAAAACCATGCCAAAATTTGCTGATCACAGGAATGTGGGAAGGGAGGACCTTGAGACAATCACTATCACTAGAGGGGTAGTGCTGGACAGGCTAATGGGACTCAAGGTAGACAAGTCTCCTGGTCCTGATGAACTGCATCCCAGGGTATTAAAAGAGATGGCGGAAGTTATAGCAGATGCATTCGTTATAATCGACCAAAATTCTCTGGACTCTGGGGAGGTACCAGCGGATTGGAAAGCAGCTAATGTAACGTCTCTGTTTTAAAAAGGGGGCAGACAAAAGGCAGGTAACTATAGGCCGGTTAGTTTAACATCTGTAGTGGGGAAAATGTTTGAAACTATCATTAAGGAAGAAATAGCGGGACATCTAGATAGGAATAGTGCAATCAAGCAGACACAGCATGGATTCATGAAGGGGAAATCATGTTTAACTAATTTACTGGAATTCTTTGAGGATATAATGAGCATGATAGATAGAGGTGTACCGATGGATGTGGTGTATTTAGATTTCCAAAAGGCATTCGATAAAGTGCCACACAAAAGGTTACTGCAGAAGATAGAGGTACGTGGAGTCAGAGGAAATGCATTAGCGTGGATAGAGAATTGGCTGGCGAACAGAAAGCAGAGAGTCGGGATAAATGGGTCCTTTTCGGGTTGGAAATCGGTGGTTAGTGGTGTGCCACAGGGATCGGTGCTGGGACCACAACTGTTTACAATATACATAGATGACCTGGAAGAGGGGACAGAGTGTAGTGTAACAAAATTTGCAGATGACACAAAGATTAGTGGGAAAGCGGGTTGTGTAGAGGACTCAGAAAGGCTGCAAAGAGATTTAGATAGGTTAAGTGAATGGGCTAAGGTTTGGCAGATGGAATACAATGTCGGAAAGTGTGAGGTCATCCACCTTGGGAAAAAAAACAGTAAAAGGGAATATTATTTGAATGGGGAGAAATTACAACATGCTGCGGTGCAGAGGGACCTGGGGGTCCTTGTGCATGAAACTCTTTTTGGATCCTTGTGCATGAATTTCAAAAAGTTAGTTTGCAGGTGCAGCAGGTAATCAGGAAGGTGAATGGAATGTTGGCCTTCATTGCGAGAGGGATGGAGTACAAAAGCAGGGAGGTTCTGCTGCAACTGTACAGGGTATTGGTGAGGCTGCACCTGGAATACTGCGTGCAGTTTTGGTCGCCTTACTTAAGGAAGGATATACTGGCTTTGGAGGGGGTACAGAGATGATTCACTAGGCTGATTCCGGAGATGAGGGGGTTACCTTATGATGATAGATTGAGTAGGCTGGGTCTTTACTCGTTGGAGTTCAGAAGGATGAGGGGTGATCTTCTAGAAACATTTAAAATAATGAAAGGGATAGACAAGATAGAGGCAGAGAGGTTGTTTCCACTGGCCGGGGAGACTAGAACTAGGGGGCACAGCCTCAAAATACGGGGGAGCCAATTTAAAACCGAGTTGAGAAGGAATTTCTTATCCCAGAGGGTTGTGGATCTGTGGAATTTACTGCCCAGGGAAGCAGTTGAGGCTAGCTCATTGAATGTATTCAAGTCACAGATAGATAGATTTTTAACCAATAAGGGAATTAAGGGTTATGGGGAGCGGGCGGGTAAGTGGAGCTGAGTCCACGGCCAGATCAGCCATGATCTTGTTAAATGGCAGAGCAGGCTCTAGGGGCTAGATGGCCTACTCCTGTGCCTAACTCTTATGTTCTTATGTTCTTATGCCTGAGTGGTGCTACTTCCCGAGCTGCAGGATCTACCTGTTGGCTTTCCCATCAAGGTTGTACTAAGTAAGTCCTTTCTGCCAGACTATCTGATCTCCCTTTATTCAATGTTTAACTATAGTTCGGGCTGGGTCCTGCCTCTTACGTCGGTTACACCTTTTTACAGGATAGTACTAGCAAGGTGAGGTCCCTTGCACTACAACCAGTACATTTAGTCCAGGATAGTTCGTGTCTATCTTTCCCCCACTGGGGGTATTCTGTATCCTGCCGAATTCCTGCCCCCCCGGGGTACCCTCTGTGTCTATCTTTCCCCCACTGGGGGTATTCTGTATCCTGCTGAATTCCTGCCCCCCCGGGGTACCCTCTGTGTCTATCTTTTCCCCACTGGGGGTATTCTGTATCCTGCTGAATCCCTGCCCCCCCGGGGTACCCTCGATGTTGGCGAATGGTTTCCCATTCAGTCGCGTTTGTTCCTCTTTCACTTCCAGTATCGGTTTTCCTTGCGGCCTGATGACCTTCACATAACCTCCTCAGGTAATGTCCATCATCGTCCCATCGATCATTCCTCCCTCAGCTCAGGGGTTATAATAACCCCTTTATATCTGTCTCCTCAAGCGGAGTAAAGCAGAATCAATATCCATAATGGTGCATGAGGTGTTCCTTTCTTCATTTCCGTTGCCGTGGTGCTCACACATCAATCTCCATTTCCTCATGGAACAGCGATAATTTAGTGGTCCTGTGTTAGGGGGGTGAGACTCGAGGTGCACCCGTCCACTTGGTCATATCCACAGTCATCTTTGGTCATTCGTAGTGGATCACAACATGGAGCAACTTGGTTATTTTTATAATAATCATCTAAGCTGAGACTCTGAGTACTGTTGTTCTCTTCAGTTACATTCCTGGTTTGTCATGGTACCACACGCGAGTTTGATTCCTTGGGCCCAAGTTTCCACAAGAAAAAACACGGGAGCCCCTCCGAGCTGGGCGCCCGTTTTTCGCGCCTAAAACGGCGCCTAAAAAAATCCTCGGTATTCTCCACCGACTTACAGGTCCTCTGGCCCTCGGCGCAGCCAGCACGAGCTGTGGGGGGGCGGAGCCAGGTCCCGGCGCTGAAAACAGTGCCGGGACCTCTGCACAAGCGCGCTACAGTCGGCACGCAAGTGCAGTAGCTCCAGGCGCCGAACTGTGTGGGAGGGGCCCGAAGCACGCAGCCCCTAGCCCTGGCCCAATGGCCTCACTGGGGCTCCTCCCACGGCCAGCTCCTGCTCCCCACCCGACCAGACCCGAGACCCGCTCCCCCCCCCCCCCGTTCCGACCCGACACCCGAGACCCGCTCCCCCGACCCGACACTCGCTCCTCCCCCCGACCCGACACCCGAGACCCGCTCTCCCCTGCCCCGACCCGAGGCCCGCTCCCCCCGACCAGACCCGACACTCCCCCCTCCCCACTCCCCCACCCACCGACACCCGCTCCTATTCCCCGACCCCCCCCTCTCTTCCCCTCCCTCTCCCTCTCCTCTCCCTCCCTCCCTCTCCCCCTCTCTCTCTCCCTCTCTCTCTCCCTCCTCTCCCCCTCCCTCTCTCTCTCTCTCTCAGCGGCACGAAGAGCTGCAGAATTCTCCCTGGCTGAAGCACTTTCACACAGGTAGGAAGATGGTTTATTTAATCTTTTCTTGGCTTATAAATGTTTATTCAGGTTGGATTTATTTGTATAATATTTGTATAAGTATAAATAAGGATTTATTGTCGAATTTAATGACTTCCCCCCCCCCTCGTTCTGGGCGCCTGATTTGTAACCTGCGCCTGATTTTTTAATGTGTAGAACAGGTTTTTTCAGTTCTACAAAAATCTTCACTGGCGCCATTCTACTTTAGTTTGGAGTACGTTTTCACTGTGGAAACTTTCAAATCAGGCGTCAGTGGCCGGACACGCCCCCTTTTGAAGAAAAAATTCTGTTCTAAACTAGAACTGTTCTACCTGACTAGAACTGCAGAAAAAAAAATGTGGAGAATTGCGATTTCTAAAATAGTCCGTTCTCCACCAGTTGCTCCTAAAAATCAGGCGCGAATCATGTGGAAACTTGGGCCGCTTATTTCTCCTACATTGTTTGGTACAGAGGATCTCCCTTTGTCACATCATACTGTGGTATAGATAATACAAAACCTATTATATTTAAATGTCCAGTTACACACCTGGCCTTTGGGACCCAAGCATGACTGTTTCTCCACACCTCGCAGGTATGAGTCATGTTTTTGTCCAAGGTCCAGTTGGTAAATACATCGAGTGTTATCCAATCCGGCACCTTTCCATTCTGAAGCTGCTCTCGGTTATGTTGTATACCATTGAGCAACCATGCTCCATATCCTGTACATACTAGTTATATCTGTATGCTTTTACTTAAGTTCCGTTCTGCTCTATTCATCGAATTTATAGTTCTGGCGTGGTCTCGCAATGTGTGGGCCACTTCTAATAATTCCCTTTCTGCACCATTACCCAGTTGTGCCTGTATCTTTTCATTATCCTCAACCCTTTTCAGCAATCCCTGTAAGATTCGTGTTAGAGCATTAACTCAATTATCGATCATGTGTAGGTCTATAGTGTTTACTATCACAACTCCCCCCGTGTATCCCCCGTGTATCCCCCGTGTATCCCCCGTGTATCCCCCCGTGTATCCCGCCGTGTATCCCCCGTGTATCCCCCGTGTATCCCGCCGTGTATCCCGCCGTGTATCCCCCTGTGTATCCCCCCCATGTATCCCCCGTGTATCCCGCCGTGTATCCCCCCGTGTATCCCGCCGTGTATCCCCCTGTGTATCCCCCCCATGTATCTCCCGTGTATCCCGCCGTGTATCCCCCCGTGTATCCCCCGTGTATCTCCCGTGTATCCTGCCGTGTATCCCGCCGCGTACCATTTCTCTTTTTCCACGGTCCCGTTTTTTACCTGACCCTCTCCCCACATTAAACTTGATGGTTTTTGATTGCGGGCCTTTAAGTGCTCACAGGGTCAGGTTTCAATACAGGCCGAGTGTTTAAATTGGGACCTTGCCGTCCCTCAGCCTGTTGTCCCTGACATGAGGCTGCATTACCCCACGTTGTTCCCACGAGCACCAGAGTCCTGCAAAAAACAATATTTCCCGGTGGTCACCGGTTAGTTAGTGACCATGCTTTTTTACCTGGGTCCAGTGTTCCCACTTACCGATACCCCTTCTAACTACCATAACTTACCATTATTACCTGATAGGGTCGGATCCATTGGGTGCCAGCCTGGACCTCTCTGGGGTAATCACCTGACTGCCTATTTGGGGTGTTTGGACCTTCTGTTCCTTGGTGTCGTTCTCTCAGGCTGTGATTTGCTGATCTCTAGCCTGTGTCTTTAAATCATGTAACTGCTTACAGAGTTCCATTACACATTTCTGTATCGTGTCTTTGTTTTAGTTCACAGGGTGTCAGTCCTGTTGTCCGACTCGGGGTTGCCTTGAGCTTCATTAGTACTCGGGGTATCCTGTCTACACATCCCTTTCCAGTCTCTTTGATATGGGATATTTTTGCCTGATCCCTAGTAAAGTGCAGGCCTGTTCCATCACCTTCCCTGTGAAGTGGGTACCTTGGTGTCTAGTGGCGAAAGCCTCTACCCACTTGGTAAACTGGTCTATTATAACCAGGCAGTACGTCTTCCCTTTGTTGCTGGGTAATGGTCCAGTAAAATCCATCTGTAAGTTTTCCCAGGGGCCTTTCGGTCAGGGCTGATGTCCCATTCTGACCTTTACTTTCCCCCCTGGGTTGTATTTTGCACATATCACTCACCTTCTACAGTGGTCCTCTATATCTCTACCCATTCCCTTCCACCACCAGTACCTGGACCTGGAGCTTATCATGTTGATTCTACCTGTATGGACATACCCGTGGTATCAATTTAATAGGCTCCCCTGGATACATTCCGGGGCCAGCACATTCCCTCCATACCCCATCCGTCCCTTGTTGGGCCCCTCTCTGCTTCCACCCCTCCTTTTCCTGTGGAGTGGCTTCTCCCTGTAGCTGAAGCATGTTTCCTCCCTCAGGCCCGATTGTACATGCTCCGACCTGGGCTTCCCCGGCCAGTGCACCTGTCTCTGCCACTCACTTGGCTGCTTTATCTGCCCGTGCATTCCCCTATTGATGTTGATCACACACTCCTGGGGTAGGAGGGAGGCTTCCACTAAATGTTTAACAATCGGCCCTCCTCCTGAGGTCATGTATCCCCCTCTGCTCCAGGCTGTCATATAATCATACACTACTCCAAAAGCATACCGAGTGTCTGTATAGATGTTTACTCCATTTCCCCGAGGCAGCCTCAGAGCCTCAGTGAGAGCCACTAATTCAGCCACTTGAGCTGATTGACCCCCTTCGACCCGTCCTTCCCCTTTGACCTGTCCGCGGCTATCGGCCACGGCCCGTCCGTGGTGTCCCATAGAGCATCGAGACCCATCTACATATAGATCCATGTCTGCCCCCTCAAGCCTGACTACTTCCCTGGCCTTCTCCTGTCGGGCTACACTGATGTTCCTCTCCCTGTGTAATGATCCACCCTGCAGGGTGGTTACAGTTGTCTGTTATTGTTACCGTCCCGTTGGGGGGTAAGAGCATGCTTCACACCTAGCCCTTTGCTTGTTGGATAGCGGTTTTAGCCTTCCTGTGTTAAACAATGCTACTAAGGTGTGCTGGGTATGTGTCCCGACATTACTCTGCCACTGGCCTATGCCTGTCCCCATGTAATGATCTTCACTGTGGTGGCTATAGATGTGGAAGGGCCTGTTCTGGTTGGGTAATCCCAGGGCTGGAGCACTTGTGAGAGCTTGTTTTAACCTTACAACCACAATACCTGATCTTTCTGCAGTAGTTGAATAGCCCGGGTACCTGCCGGGCCCCTTTCACAGTTCCTGGCTGGGGCATTGATCGAATTGCTTCCTTTCTGTCCCTAGCCATCTGTCATGTATCCTAGATGTTACTGCGCTCCTTCCCACCTGCACCTTCCCAGGATTTATTTTTAATCCTGCGCTCTGTAGAGCTCCTCGCACTGTAATTAAAGCTAGGACGTGTTGTTGTTCTGTGCTGGAGGCAATAAGGATATCATCCACATAGTGCCAAAGGGAGCTTCCTTCTCCTCCGTCTCCTGGTTCCAGAATCCCCGACAATACTCGATGAAATGTGCTCGGGCTATTGTGGAATCCCTGTGGCACTCTGGTGCATGTGTATTGTTTCCCCTTTACGGTGAAGGCACATTTCCCTTGGGACTCTTTGTCTCAGGGTATGGCCCAAAATCCATTCACTATATCCAGCACGGAGAATATCTTATGTTCTGGGTCCAGGCCATTAAATATTGTGGCCAGACTTGCCACTATTGGGTGTTCTCGGGGAGTCACCTTATTCAGGGCGGTATAATCGATAGTTAGTGGGTAAGACCTGTTGGGTTTCTTTACCGGCCACACAGGTGAGTTAGTGGAGACTATTACCTGTTTCACTACCCCTTGCTCCGCTAATCCCTGCACTATCTGCCAGACCACTGCCTCAGCTTCAGGTCTCAGTAAGTACTGTCGCTGAGCTTTGTGTTCGGGTCGGGGAATTTTGATGGGTGGTGTCTCTGCTAATCCACAATCCTGCTTGTATTGTGCCCAGAGTCGGGTATAATTGACACACAATACCCCACACACCCTTTGTTTCCCACTCGGGCTGGATTAGGTTTATTCCGACCACTCATTGCTGTTGGTGTCCCGGGTGTTCGAACTTAATTCGGTTTCCGTGCTTATTCCCCCAAATTATCCGGTTACGCTGAGGATCTAACTGTACCCCTATCTCCCTTAAGGTATCTGATACGTCCTTACTATACAGTAGCAATGCACACAAGGCCCATGCTTGAGAGAAGGTCAGTCTGTGACCTGTGACCTTTATTCCTTAGCACTCAAGTGATGAAGGTGGGTGGAGCTTCCCCTTTTATACCTGAAGGTCCAGGTTAGGAGTGTCTCCCACCTAGTGGTCAGTGTTCTCACGGTGTACAACTTAGGTCAGTTTATACATGGGTTACAATGCTGGTTGAATACATGACATCACCTCCCCCCCCAAAGTCTTATTGCGATCACAGGTTGAGTCTCTCTGGTGGTTTACACTCCCTTGTAGAGCGCCTGAGTTGGGGCTCCGGTTGTTGGGCGCTGACCTGAGTGTCTGCTGTTTGCAGTGCCTCAGGCCTGTCCGGACTGCCCACAGTGACTGGGCTCTCCTCCCTTTGGTTCCGGTGTTCAGTCACCTGTGGTGGAGTGAACTCTATATCGTTCTCTTCCTCTGCTTCTTCTATGGGATTGCTGAACCTCCTTTTTGTTTGATCCACATGTTTGCGGCAGATTTGTCCATTGGTAAGTTTAACTACCAGAATCCTATTTCCCTCTTTGGCAACCACAGTGCCTGCGAGCCATTTGGACCCTGCAGCGTAGTTGAGGACAAAAACAGGGTCATTTACATCAATACATCGCGCCCTCGCATTCCTGTCATGGTAGTGATATTGTGACTGGCGCCTGCTCTCGACAATTTCTTTCATGGTGGGGTGTGTAAGGGATAATCGGGTTTTGAGTGTCCTTTTCATTAGTAGCTCTGCGGGTGGAACCCCTGTGAGCGAGTGTGGTCGGGATCCATAGGCCAGCAGGAGGCGTGATAAGCGGGCTTATAGGGAACCCCCTTGGAATCTGAGCATCCCCTGTTTGATTATCTGCACTGCTCGTTCTGCCTGGCCGTTTGAGGCCGGCTTGAACGGTGCCGTTCTAACATGGTTAATTCCATTGCCTGCCATGAAGTCCTGGAATTCAGTGCTTGTGAAGCACGGGCCATTGTCGCTGATCAAGATGTCCGGTAGACCGTGGGCGGCGAACATTGCCCGTAGACTTTCTACCGTGGCAGAGGATGTGCTTGCATTTAAAATGTCACACTCGATCCATTTGGAGTAGGCGTCGACTACAACAAAAACATTTTCCCCATGAAAGGACCTGCATAGTCCACATGGATGCGTGACCAAGGCTTGGCGGGCCATGGCCAGGGGCTAAGGGGGGCTTCCCTAGGCGCATGGCCCAGCTGGGCACACGTGTTGCACCTGCGAACACAAAGTTCCAGATCTGCGTCTATCCCTGGCCATCAAACGTGTGACCTGGCAATTGCCTTCATCGTGACAATGCCCAGGTGACCATTGTGGAGTTCTCTGATGAACACCTCTCTGCCCATCTGGGGTATGACTACGCGGTTTCCCCACAGTAGCCAATCGGCCTGAATCGAGAGTTCATTCTTGCGCCTGTGAAATGGTTTAAATTTCTCAGGGCATGCCCTGTACGTGGCTGCCCAGTCCCCATTCAGGACACATTTCTTGACTAGAGACAATAGCGGGTTTCTATTTGTCCAGACTTTAATCTGACGGGCTGTCACGGGTGAGCCTTCGCTTCCGAAAGCTTCAACAGCCATGACCATCTCAGCACCATGCTCGGTAGCCCCCTCAGTGGTGGCTAGTGGGAGCCTGCTGAGTGCATCGGCGCAGTTTTCGGTGCCCGGTCTGTGCCGAATTGTGTAATTATAGGCGGCTAACGTGAGTGCCCACCTCTGTATGCGGGCCGATGCGTTTGCATTTATGGCCTTGTGTTGTCAGCCAAAAGGGACGTTAGGGGTTTGTGATCTGTCTCCAGCTCAAATTTCCTGCCAAACAGGTACTGGTGCATTTTCTTTACCGCATATACACATGCGAGCACCTCCTTTTCTACCATCCCGTAGCCCCTTTCTGTCTGGGACAGACTCCTGGAGGCATAAGCAACCGGCTGTAACTGACCCTTGGCATTGACATGCTGCAACACACACCCGACACCATAGAACGACGCATCGCACGTTAACACAAGTTTCTTACATGGGTCATATAGCGTTAACAGATTGTTGGAACATAACAAATTGCGTGCTCTATTAAATGCCCTTTCCTGGCTGTCCCCCCAGACCCATTCGCGAGCTTTGCGGAGGAGCACGTGTAGCGGCTCTAGCAGCGTGCTCAATTTGGGAAGAAAGTTACCAAAATAGTTCAGGAGCCCCAGGAACGAACGCAGCTCTGTCGTGTTACGGGGTCTGGGTGCTCTCCGGATCGCTTCCGTCTTGGATGCAGTAGGGCTGATCCCGTCTGCTGCTACCCTTATCCCCAGGAATTCTACCTCTGGAGCTAGGAAGATGCACTTCGCTTTTTTCAGTCGCAGACCTACCCGGTCCAGTCTGCGTAGCACCTCCTCCAGGTTGTGGAGGTGTTCTTCAGTATCGCAACCCGTAATGAGGATTTCGTCCTGAAAAACCACCGTCCCTGAAATCGACTTGAGGAGGCTTTCCATATTTCATTGGAAGATCGCGGCGGCCGAGCGAATCCCGAACGGACATCTGTTGTACTCAAACAACCCCTTGTGTGTCATGATGGTGGTCAGCTTCTTCGACTCACTCGCCAGCTCCTGGATCATGTAAGCTGAGGTCAGGTCCAATTTTGAAAAAAAGTTTGCCACCAGATAGCGTCGCAAAGAGGTCCTCCGCTCTCGGTAGCGGTTACTGGTCTTGGAGTGACACCCGATTGATGGTGGCCTTGTAATCGCCACATATCCTGACCGACCCATCCGCCTTGAGCACCGGCACAATCGGGCTCGCCCAGTCACTGAATTCGACTGGCGAGATGATGCCTTCCCTCAACAGGCAGTCCAATTCGCCTTCTATCTTTTCCCGCATCACGTACGGCACCGCTCTGGCCTTGTGGTGTACTGGTCTGGCGTCTGGGTTTATGTGAATCACTACCTTGGCCCACATGAACGTGCCAATGCCGGGTTGAAATAACGAGTCAAATTTGTCCAGGACCTGTGAGCATGATACTCGCTCCACAGAGGAAATTGCATTGACATCGCCCCATTTCCAGTTCATGACAGCAAGCCAACTCCTCCCCAGTAGTGCGGGACCGTCCCCCAGGACAATCCAGAGTGGCAACCTGTTCTCCGAATCTTTGTGGGTCACGACTACCGTGGCACTGCCTAGCACCGGAATGATCTGCTTTGTGTAAGTCCGTAGCTGTGCGTCAATCGGCGATAATTTTGGCCTCCTGGCCTTGGATGCCCACAACCTTTCGAACTGTTTGATACTCATCAGGGACTGGCTGTCCCCCGTGTCTAACTCCATTGATACTGGGATGCCATTGAGGAGCACTTTCATCATTATCGGTGGCGTCCTGTTGTATGAACTGTATACGTGCTCCACATGAACTCGCTGAACTTCAGCTTCCAGCGATTTCCCCCAGTGTCCATTTCTGCAATTTCTGCAGGTATTTTGCTCATCTCTGCAAACTCCGGCTGAATGTGTGCCTCCACGCCTCCAGCATGAGTTGCGGTTTGAAACAAAAGGTCCCTTGCCAGTCGATCGTCCCTGACTGCCCCTGTTATTGTCCTTGAGTGCGCCATTAACAGGTGTTTATGGCCCCATTACTGGCCGCATTGTCCCTTGCAATGGCGTGAATCACTGTTCAGCTTGCCATTGTCTCTGTCGAACTCCCCCTCTGGGTTCGACTACATGTTGGGGCAGGCCTGACTGCCCTTGTCTGCCTGGAGAACTGTGTGCTGCTTTAACAATGTTGAATCTCTGTCCCAACCATTCCTTAACACAGTACCTCTTGTCTGTTCTGCTAGTGGCCATGCTCGCGTGGTTTAAATCCCAGTTTCTTGTCACCATTGATACGTTCTTACTACACAGTGTAAATGCACAGGAGGCCCATGCTTGAGAGAAGGTCAGTCTGTGACCTGTCCTTTTATTCCTTAGCACTCAAGTGATGAAGGTGGGTGGAGCTTCCCCTTTTATACCTGAAGGTCCAGGTTAGGAGTGTCTCCCACCTAGTGGTCAGTGTTCTCACGGTGTACAACTTAGGTCAGTTTATACATGGGTTACAATGCTGGTTGAATACATGACAGTATCGATGCTCAATATGGTGCCCTCTGTGTTCTATCAGCACCAGAACTGAGTCAGTAACATTACTCCGTGTACTTCTAACACCATCTCACTTAGGGTTGTTTTCCGATATCCCCCACGCACTCCTTGTATGTTTACAGTCCTGTGGGTCCGGGGCAATCTAAGTAGGTTATGGAAACGGACGCTCCTGTGTCTACTAGCATATCGCAGTGCCAGCCCCCTAACACTGCACTAGTAAACATCCTTGGTCCCCTAGCTGCCGTCCCATGCCACCGCTGGGGACCAGCAACCCCAAGTGTGTACTGGCTAATCGGGGCATGTTGATGATATCCTCATTAGAGGGTGTCTCAGGTTGTGGCGGTGGGGGCCAGTGGTGCTGGTACCTGTCTGAGCATGTCCATCAGCTCTTCCCTGGTTAATGGTGTGTCCTTCTCTGCCTGTTGTGGGCCTCATCTTCCCGCGCCTCCCCCTTTACTCCAGCAATCTTTGGCCAAATGTCCGAGTCTATCACAATTGTGACATTTCCCTTTAGAATTTCCGTAACCTTTCCCTTTCTGCAGGCAATCCCTACCGAAGCGGCCTCCCTGATTGCAGTTAACACATATCAGGGGAGCTGTGCGGGGTGTGTCCCCTCCTCCTTCGTCTCTGCTGCTCCCACTGTTGCTGCTAGTTTTACTATTTTCTCCCTTTGTCCTAACCTTAACTCCTTTACATGTTCTGCCCATTCCAAAGTTTCATCGCAATCATCTCCGATCTTAAATCCTCACTCAATTACTTGGTGAGGCCTCACCTGGAATATTGTGTTCAGTTTTGGTCTCCTAATCTGAGGAAGGATATTCTTACTATTGAGGGAGTGCAACGAAGGTTCACCAGACTGATTCCAGGGATGGTTGAACTGACATTCGAGGCGAGACTGGATCAACTGGGCCTTTATACACTGGAGTTTAAAAGGATGAGAGGGAATCTCATAGAAACGTATAAGATTCTGATGGGACTGGACAGGTTAGATGCGGGAAGAATGTTCCCGATGTTGGGAAAGTCCAGAACCAGGGGACACAGTCTTAGGATAAGGGGTAGGCCATTTAGGACTGAGATGAGGAGAAACTTCTTCATTCAGAGAGTTGTTAACCTGTGGAATTCCCTGCCGCAGAGAGTTGTTGATGCCAGTTCATTGGATAAATTCAAGAGGAGTTATGGCTAAAGGGATCAAGGGGTATGGAGAGAAAGCAGGAAATGGGTACTGAGGGAATGATCAGCCATGATCTTATTGAATGGTGTTGCAGGCTCGAATGGCCTGCTCCTGCTCCTATTTTCTATATTTCTATGTTTCTATTTTAGTCGGGGTCACCCGCCCCAGAGTGGTCTTTGTATTCCATCCACTTTTGTTCCCCGTACTCCCCTACCCTTTCGCCTGCATTTTGAATCACATTCAGTATTCTACTCCAATCGTTGTCAGAATTCTGTATTTCTACTATTTTGTTTAGGGGTTAGTAACTGATTCAATAGAATGTGTCTCCCCTGTGGGCTGAGGTGTACCTCCTGTATGGTGATGTGGGCTGCTCTATGTCCGTTGGTGGGAATGGTGGTAGTGTGTATCGGTCCGCTGATAAATAGCCATTATCATGTGTCGGGGGCCACTCTACTCCACACTCGCTATCCCAGTTTGCTTTACTGTTAGGTTGGGTTTGTGGTCTACACTTACCCACCGTGGGGTACATTGGTTCTATTACCGAAGGTGATGGCTGTGTACTGCACTATCCGTCTGGTCCTGTCTTTATCTCTTCCACCTCAGCTACTAACTCTTGAATTTGTTTTGTTTGAGTATCTATCTGTCCTCTGTAGCAGGCGAGTATTATTACATAGGCTTTCTTCATTTTATTTTTATTCTGACTATCCCACCATTCCCTCTGTCTGTCAGGTGAGTCTTCCTTTTATTAAGAAATCCAAATTAATAATGTCCAGTATAAAACAGCTGTCAATGGAAAGGGTTAACTCCTTTACAGGTTTATAAGAAGGCCTGACATCATTACGTGACTTCGCGTAATCATCCGAAGATTTCTTTCCCAAGTCTTTGTGCCTTCAAAACTTGCTTAGAAATTAGGAATCTGTTAAAACAGCAGAAATCATTAGTAACGTTGTCATAATAAAACCTTCTCATCAGGAAAGACAGCATTTTAGATTAAACTCCAATTTCTCTAAACTTCCAATTCAAATACTTTACGTAGATTTTTTCATTGATTTAAAACGAGACCACACATTTTTAATCGCTATTTTGTTCACTGAAATCCAATTTTCACACAAGCCATATACAATCCAGCATTTTGTTTTTACGGTCCCGTTCACTGAGCAAATCTTGTGTTTTATTTCTCTCGGCACAAAATCTAAACTTCTGGCCGGTTCCAGCTTTTTTAAGAATTCTCTAATTCCCAGTTTTTTTATTTCTGGGCTGAGTTTGCATAGCTTAGATCTTTTACCCCTTTTGAATTAGGGGTGGTTTTCTAGACCAATATGTCGAGGAACCAACCAGAGGGCTGGCCATCCTAGACTGGGTGTTGTGAAATGAGAAGGGACTAATTAGCAATCTTGTTGTGTGAGGCCCCTTGGGAAGAGTGACCATAATATGGTAGAATTCTTTATTAAGATGGAGAGTGACACAGTTAATTCCGAAACTAGGGTCCTGAATTAAGGAAAGGTAACTTCGACGGTATGAGATGTGAATTGGCTAGGATAGACTGGCAAATGATACTTAAAGGGTTGACGGTGGATAGGCAATGGCAGACATTTAAATATCACATGGATGAACTTCAACAATTGTACATCCCTGTCTGGAGTAAAAATAAAACGGGGAAGGTGGCTCAACCGTGGCTAACAAGGGAAATGAGGGTAGTGTTAAATCCAAAGAAGAGGCATATAAATTGGCCAGAAAAAGCAGCAAAACTGAGGACTGGGAGAAATTTAGAATCCAGCAGAGGAGGACAAAGTGTTTAATTAGGAGGGGGAAAATAGAGTATGAGAGGAAGCTTGCTAGGAACATAAAAACTGACTGCAAAAGCTTCTATAGCTACGTGAAGATAAGGAGATTAGTGAAGACAAACGTAGGTCCCTTGTAATCAGAATCAGGTGAATTTATAATGGGGAACAGAGACATGGCAGACAAATTGAACAAATACTTTGGTTCTGTCTTCACGAAGGAAGACACGAATAACCTTCCGGAAATACGAGGGAACAGAGGATCTAGCTAGAAGGAAGAATTGAAGGAAATCCTTATTAGTTAGGAAATAGTGTTAGGGAAATTGATGGGATTGAAGGCCAATAAATCTCCAGAGCCTGATAGTCTGCATCCCAGAGTATTAAGGAAGTGGCCCTAGAAATAGTGGATGCATTGGTGATCATTTTCCAACATTCTATTGACTCTGGATCAGTTCCTATGGACTGGAGGGCAGCTAATGTAACACAACTTTTTAAAAAAGGAGGGAGAGAGAAAATGGGGAATTATAGACTGGTTAGCCTGACATTGGTAGTGGGAAAAATGTTGGAATCAATTTTTAAAGATGAAATAGCAGCACATTTGCAAAGCAGTGACAGGATCGGTCCAAGTCAGCGTGGATTTATGAAAGGGAAATCATGCTTGAAAAATCTTCTAGAATTTTTTGAGGATGTAACTAGTAGAGTGGACAAGGGAGAACTAGTGGATGTGGTGTATTTGGACTTTCAAAAAGCTTTGACAAGGTCCCACACAAGAGATTGTTGTGCAAAATTAAAGCACATAGTATTGGGGGTAATGTATTGATGTGAATAGAGAAACATAGAAACATAGAAACTGTTAGCGTTAGTGTTTTCTTAGAAGAATCACTCAACACTCAGGGTCGGTTCCAATGCTGATGCAGCTTTTATTACGCTCAGCGGGAATGAAAAACTCAGGACCGTATTCAGGTTTCTCTTCACAGAACAAAGGTTTACATGTACCTTTATATGTTTCACAACAGTTACAAAACAGTTTACTACAGTTACACAGCCCATCACGGCTGGACACAAGCCAATCACAACGATTATAGATTACATATAGGTTCTTTTAACCCAATAGAATTCTCCTAGTATCCAGGGAACCATATGTTCGGTTATTGTCAGCTTGGGCTGATCGATGACTTTATAGGTTCTCTCCCTAGTTCTTTCATCTGGGAGAAATAATTGGTTTATAGCCTTGTTTACAGCAAATGGCTTCCCTCTTATCTTTCTTCCTGGGGAATTAATTGGTTTATGACCTTGCTCACAGGAGATGGTTTCCTTCTTATCTCTGTCTTCCCAGGCATTCCTACAGTGGGCCTCACTGCTTGGTCAGTGAACGTTCAACAGTTCACAGCTTGACTACCTGGTTTCCCATCATGCCTGGGCAGCCATTTTATGTGTGTGTCCATTTAAGCTTATGTGAGTTTTAAATATCCAGCAGGTGCCTAATGCCTAAGTCTATATATATCTTTCTACTCTCTACAACAATTCCCCCTTTCGGTAAAGGGACTAGTCCTAGTCCCCTTTTAACCGACATACTGCCTTTATCTGATATTTGTGCACGGCCCGGTATTCCTTGCCTCAACGTGCTGGCCAGTCACGCGGTTTCAGGAGTTCCGGTTGCTTAAATCAAATTAACAAAGGCTAGCTCCTCCCGTCCCCTTATCAAACAGGCTTGTTTAATATCCAGGGAACGGTGATTAGTCCGTTTCCGCCATTTGTGGCGCCTGCATACCTGGCAGGCCATCACGCCCCATGTTATTGCTAAGATTAATTGTATACCGACCAGTGTGTGTGAAATAATTCGGATCCATGGGTGGATGTTCACATTTATTCCCCAGTCCCAGACCTTTCTCCACCAACTCTGACTTTGTAAGTCTACCTCGGTATCTTCTTCCAGTTCTTTGATTTTAGTTTGTAGCTGGTGATAGATTTTTACGGATTGCCCCACTCTGAGCCTTATCTCCCGTAATACCTTGGTTAGATGTGGGATAGGGACCTGCTCTGGCTCGTCATAATCCTGTAAATGATCATGGAGCTGATCGGTTACCTCGATAACTTCGGACTTCCGGCGCCTAACCTGGGTGATATGCGCTTGCCCGATCGCGACAGGTCGTAGTGGTGTAAAGCAAAAGTTGGGCTGCGGTATAGGGCACTGCAGGTCATTATACTGGTATGAACGCTCTGTGGTAGAGACGCAGTATCTTCCCCTCCCTCCGTAGCCTGCCCTCGCGAAGTGCATGTGTGCGGGCACTATTTCTAGTACACACCCATTGGTTCGGTTAAACCCGCACTCGTCTAGTTCACCTCTGCCCACCGGGTGAGGGCATACTGTGATTTCCCCCTTTGCTTGCAATCTGCTAGGGAAATCCCAGTAAGTATGTTGTTTCGACGAACGGCAGAGGTGGTGGTTAGATAGTAGCGTATGGAGACATTTTCCCGTATTACTCCGATATTCTCTCGTTGGTAAAGGGGGAACGGCCTTGAGTCCGGCGTGACTACAGGGATCATCAGGACTGTCCCTATCCCGGTAGTCCTACCCATCTGGCAATCTGGAATTGCTGGGTATACTCTGGTCAGTCCCTTCAGAGTACAATTATCCAGTGTCCCCCTTTGGTTAGCCAACTGAGCTAAATCTTCCTGTTCTCTATCAATGAGGTGATTGATGGTTCTGGCGTGAGCTTCCAGGACTGAGATGCCATCCAGCTGGATTTTGGCACCCTCCTTTCCTAGATAGGCTTGGTCTTCCTGGTTTTGCTCCACCCTCTCCAATAACCCCTTCATCACCCCTCTAAGCTGTTCCACCCTCTCATTTAATTCTTGTATGTCTATCGAGTTCACTACGGAGGTCTCTGTATTGAAAACGGTAGCAACATCATTAACTATTTCCCTCTTCATCCTAGGGGCTAACCCCTGTCCCCGGAACCTACTGGCACCCATTGCATCGGCAGCCTGCTGCATTACAACTTTACTTAATACATTGTACATCTTCCTTGACTGTTCTGTACAGTATTCCGGCATCTGGATGCCTGAAATATTGATCAGAACAGGCACAATTTCATGTCTAACATTATCATACAACAGTTCCCCCTCGCTGTACATTACAATCCCATTCTCTGGTCCCTTCGTAGTTATGGGGCAAGGCAGTTCCTCGGGCAATGTAGTGATTCTTATGGGGCGCGGTGTCGGAGGGGGTGAGAAACATACATACAATGATATTGCAGCCGCCCCCGCCTCCTCCTAATACCCACACAGCCCCATTCCCTTCTTGCGGATGACTGATTGCTGGGATTGTCCCGGAGGCGCACAAATTATGCCGAAAGTACATTCATCAGGCCCTTTGACATCCCTCCGTTTAATGCATCTGCTCCTTATACCCGTGGAGCACTGTACACATGCTCTTATTCTTATTAGGATTCTTATTAGGATTCACTTGTAACCATGCATTAAAATAAGTCCTGTCCTTGCTCCAGTCCTTGGCTGCTGGAATGCACATTCCGTCCGTTAAATTAAACAAGACTCCATAGTTCATATAGTTGTTTATTTCCAGCATGCTCTGCTGTCCGTCGGTGTTGCCCAGGGTACGTGCATGTCGCAGGGCTATCCATATTACGAGTAGCGCCGTTCGTATTCCCATTCCGGTAAGTATTATCTGTAATTTTAAACAGACGGCCTGGTCGTCACCAGGGGTTAAGTTTTTTTGCTCTACGAGTGTCCCTGTCACCCTGCAAAATCAGAAGCACAAGGTTATAATCGAACCATTTCGAGCTGAATCTGTAGGGCGTGTGCCCGTGTCTTTACCCACTTAAATATTACCCAAACTCCTATGACCAAGGCCAAAGCTATTCCTCCAAACATCGCTGTCTGCTTTACCGTTAGGTTGGGTTTGTGGACTACACCTACCCACCGTGGGGTACATTGGCTCTATTGCCAGAGGTGATGGTGCTATGGCTGCGCACTGCACTATCCGTCTAGTCCCGTTATCTCTTCCAGCCTGTTTATCTTAGCTTTTAACTCTTCAATTTGTTTTATTGAATATCTATTTCTTTATTGTATCAGGCAAGTATTATTACATAAGCTAGTTCTGTTTTTATTTTTGTTTCCTCTGTTAGGTGAGTCTTTTTTTTCCTATTAAGAAATCCAAATTAATAATGTTCAGTATAAAACGGCTGTCAATGGAAAGGGTTAACTCCTTTCCAGGTTTGTAAGAAGACCTGATGTCATTACGTGACTTCACGTAATCATCTGAAAAAAAAGTCTTTGTGCCTTCAAAACTGGCTTCGAAATTAGGAATCCGTTAAAAACAGCATAAATCATTCGAGTAAACTCCAATGTTTTCTTAACTTCTAATTTAAGTACTTGTTTTTTTTTTGTTTTAAAACAAGACCACACATACAATAGCAATTTTGTTTACTGAAATTCAATTCTGTTTTTTTTTTATTTCTCTCTTTCTCCTCGTTATCTTCAAAACCCTCCTGCTTGTTTAGACTGTTCGGGACATTTTTGATAAACACTGTCCATTTTGGAAATCTTTTCAAACTGCATTGAAACTTTTGAAAATTCGAATCCATGTAGAGTGTTTTTTACTTATTCCAATTTTTTTTTTCTCTTCTAATTAAACCAATATCTTTTTCACAGCAAACATCAACTAGTATTTAGTAAGTTATGTCTTTTTCCATTTAGTCCGTTACATCTTTTTTTCCTTTCTTCAAATTAGGTTTTGTATTTTACACGGAGGGTTCGTAACTCCATAAAGTTGTTAATTTAAAATCATTTGTTTACTTTCAAAGTGGCGTCTTTATCTTTTTCTTTTTCTCCATAACTGGAATGAAGTCCTGCTTTGAGAGTTTGAGTGCTGCCTTTCGTTATCTCAAAATGCTCCAGTTTCAAAGTCGTTACTAAAGCTTACTGTTTTTAACATTTTCCAAAAGTTCCTTTTACACCTTCGCAGATAGCTCGCCACTTGCCCAGGAGTTTGACCTGATCAGATTTAATTTAATCTTTTTCTTTTTTTTTTAAAATCCACCTCAGTATTTCCTGTGCCTTCTCTGAATATCTCAAAATCCCAATTCAAACTTTGTAATTTCAATCTTTATTTAAAACTTTTTTTTTTAGAAGCTCTTTTTTCTTAAAGCATTCTTTATCTCATTCCGAGACTAAATTTATGTCTTTCAACCCAATCAATCATTGCATGTTTTCTTTCGACAAGTAAGTGAGCATGTCAAATAAATATTTTGCTCAACAAACCTATTCTTTATTTGTTTATTTTCCTAGCTCCGTAACTTATCATCCGAATAAATCCACACCTGCGTTTCTAACTTAAATGTCTTAAAACTTCC